>NC_089818.1:5274354-5574354 GCF_029633855.1 Hoplias malabaricus
TGATCCGGAGCTTCCGAACTTCAACAAACCAGAGAGAACAGTAGATGTCCACAGTAGCCTTTTTGTTCATTTCTTGTGTTTCTCTTTGAATCTCGGTTCTTTTCTTTGTGTTTTTTACTTGGGGTTCTCTTTGAGCCTTGGATTCCTAACCTGTAGGGGTTGGGCACACAGCTGGGCCACCTCCAGCCAGCAGAGGGAGACAGCACTTACCTCCCAGGGCCAATCAGAAGCCCAACACCCTACACCTGGGCAGAGGGCTTTATAGGAGCTCAGAATGAGGCCGGTAATTTCGATATAAAAGGGCTGAGAGTTTGAACTCCCTGTTATTATCTTCTTTTTCAAGCCTCTGAAGTTTTCTCTCAGGGTTCTTTCTCTTTCTCTTGCTCGAAGGAAGGCTTTTAAAGTTCACACAAGCATCTGAAAAAAAAACTAACATTAGATTGTGATCCAAGAAAAGGTACTTACTTTCCACCTCCTGTTTTCTTTTTATAAATAAATTACTATTTAGAGCTAGCATTCCCTTTACAGTCCTACCTTTCAAACCTGTGGTGGCGAACCTACAGGCCTCCGGGCTATGACCTGTCTGCTCTAAACTCCAAAACTCTATAAGCCACCGTTACATATTTATATTCTTGGGAAGAAAGTTGTTTCCATCACTGTGTTCTTGAGGATTTTTTTTTTCATTCCTCATATGAGTGACATTTCCCCTTTTTTACATCTTGAGTTTTTTGTCTCATGGTTTTCTTGTTGTTCATATGTTTTCAGTTCAATTAATGTCTCGGAAACCGGCGTCTATACAAATGAAATATAAAGCTCACAAAAAAGCACCAATTTCTTTGTATTAATATTTAAGTTGCTATCTCATTTTGCAAGAAGTCTATATTGAGATAGGATCTTATTATTTTGAGATACTATCTCAAAATAATATATTATCTCAATATATTGACTTACTATCTCATTATATTGAGATAGTATCTTGAAATACTGAGAGCTCAACTTGCATAATTGTCCTTTTTTTTATTTTGTGGCAGAAATAGGCTTCCAGACGTTTGAATCTTACTGTTTTGGTTTTTACATTTCAGCCTCAGATAATTGTGTTTTTAAGGAAGCTCTCTTGAATCTAGCTTTTGTCTATATTCTCTTAAGAGTTTGTCCTTTTTTGTGGTTCCTTTCCTGTGAGTCTTGGCTCCTTCCTCGTTTTCTTAACTTTCTATTTCAAGTGTTTTGATCCCTGTCGTTTTGTCCTTTTTTGAGTCTTGGTTCCTTCCTCATGTCCAGAGCCTGATCTCAGTTGAATCTCCTGTGCATCTGTGATGTCATATTTCAGTCTGTAGGTCTAAAGCTCATTTATCCTCCAACCTGGAGCTAGTTGTGTGGGATTACACCTGTAAGGACCTGCTGACCACATGGTGGAGGGTGGACATTTTTTCGCCTGGCAGTGGTCATGGTTTCTGGCATTTCCAGAAGAGACCTGCTTGATCTCCGTCGGCTCCAAAACACACTGTATCACTGCCTTTGTGTGGACTGCTAATCAACGACATAAATCCCCTCATCTCTCTTATAATGGGAGACATCTTGTAGCATTTGGGACAACACACCAGTCCATTTTCTTGTCATATTTTTGTGATGTCACAAAGACCAAAGAATTTGAGCATACACACATCAGCCTTAACAATAACAAGATCTCCTTATTCCCCTGACTATGCAGGAACACTTTGTAGTTTTGCAGTTACACACTGTAGTCCATCTGTTGCTCTGCATACTTTGTTAACCCACTTTCACCCTGTTCTTCAAGGGCCAGGACCACCAGACCCAAGCGTACCTGGGTGGTCAACTGAGCTAATAAACTGGACGATGATTTTAGAAATAACGCCAATATGTCCATCCACTGTCTGTCCTCGCACTGTCAAGTTAGTTGAGCCACAACATAAGAGCTATTAGTGTAAATGTAATTTGCATAACGAGGATGGAACATAGGTCCTCAAGCTCCACCCACAGCTCTGGACTTGCTGATTGTAGGAAAGCTTTGTCCGCTATTGGTCTGCTGGGGACAGTGCCTAGTGCGAAGATGGCCTTGGGTTGTGTACGGTCCCTGGGGAGCTGCTGGTCAAGTCATTGGTCAAGCACATGTGCATTCACTTTTTAAAGGACAGCCCTAGCCATAAATGCTACCGTAGCAAAAATGTAAAAGCAGATGAATGGTGACGAGTTAGCTGGACCTCATTTGCATGAAGTTAACACATGATGTCCAGCATTTCTTCTGAGATAAATGACATCTATATGGAGTGTGAACCCTCTTTGCAACCGTAATTGCTTATATAATTCTGGGGAAAGTATAGATTGACTTATTTAAGCCACAGTACCATTTAGAGAGGTCAGGTACGGAAATGCAGCTGCTCTATTCCACCATTCGACTGCTCAGTGCTTTCCAATGGTCCACCTTAAAGTTAGCAGACGTTGCTAATTGGGTGTGTCCACAAACATGTGGACATATACCTTGTGATTGTGTTTAGCATGTGTTTTTCAGGGACTCATAAAAACAAATAATGGCCATCTTATAGCCTGGCAAATGATGGTAATGATGGTAAAAAAAATGGACATTTGTATTTTGTTATATTGTCCGTGCTCTGAAGATGTCTGGACTTAAACCTGCTCGCTGATGACAGGTGATGACGCAAGGAGAAGAAATCTGATTAGGAGAAATGGACACCGCCGGCCAATTCGCTGACCCGATTAGCGAGAGATTTTACCTGTGGGCTCTGACAGCTGGTCTGAGCTAACATAGAAATATGTGGATAAGCACATTTGCTTTCTCTAAGTCTTCATTTTTGTGGATCCTCTCCATTCCACTGGAGCTGTCCAGGAGTGAACACTCTGACCACACTCTCAAAGCAGAGGGAGGGGGATTTGTATCAACACATACAGCATTCTATTATGAAATATCACCTTTAATATGAGACATTGTTAACAGCTAAAAGAAGGCACCTCCTAAAGTGGAGGGATACGTGTAGAGTGAAAAGTCCCAGTGCTGTTACACTCTACATCAGCACTCAAAATGTCTCTAGTCCAATCAGATTTCTTGCTCAGAACTTGGAAAAGCTTTAATCCACGATGGGATATTTCTGGGGAGTTTTGTTTACATCAAAGTTCTCCCTCAAAAACAAGGCAAGATGGCTTCTTTTTAGCTTTGCTGTGGCTCTTTTCTGTGGATGTTAATGTCTCATTTGCCAAGTCTAGCCACTGCGTCCAGCTGCGAGCCGCTGGGAGCTGGTCTATTGTCGGCTGCTATCCGCCTGAAGTGCAAGTGTGGACAAACTAATTAGAGCTTCTTCATGTGGATCTGGACTTTCAGATGCTTTGGTCCCTTTTTCTGTCAGATTTTAAGGAAAACGAAACGTAGCAACGGCTTCCCTTCAGTGTTTTGAAAAAATCCAGCTGTGACCTGGCCACTTTGTAGCTTTCAGACTTGTAATAGATGTTTCTACTCTGTAACTGTCCAGGACTTCCTGCTAGCTTTCTGCCTGCTAATCTAATCTGTGCTATCCCAAAGCCTTGATCAAACCAATCTTTATCTGGAAAATGCAGAATAGCAAAATAATTGCTTCACTAGCCGTTAGGTCAAGTATCACAGTGCATCCAACACTAAAGACAGCATTAATTTCCTGTGATACATTAACAGACCAGAAAGCAATCTTCCTGCACCCGTAAACACATGAAAACAAAGGTTCTGTCCTAAACTTGTTCACGTAGTAATCATGTGATTATTAATTACATTAGATTAATAAATCTTAATTTATATTGTTGAGAAAGCTGAAACACTGTAATTACTGTGTTACTACTTTTATTATAAAACAAAAGTAGAAGTAGAGGAACGATTTTTTATGTATCTAACAAGTATTTGGACTTTTAAAACCCTCCCTGTGCTGTTAACAACCCACCCTTTGCATTAAACAGTCGTTCTATAATGTTTTTCAGCTGGAACTACATGTGATATCCGACCAGTTTCTTTAATAGAGTCATTCCTAAGCTGTGATTTAGCGTCAGTAAATTTCACTCAGATGTGGACATGAACAAAATATGTACTGTACGTCAGAAACACTTGTAAATGATATATTTACCTAGTATATTTGCCTAGTCTAATACATGTACATAATAATTTTAAAAAATACTTTTAATTTACACACCATAAGAAAATGATATTTTTAGGTGATATAGCGGCCATAAGCCCCTTGAAAAAACCCACGAAGTAGCGAATCCGCGAAAGATGAACCACGAAGTAGCGAGGGATTACTGTATTTACATTTTTCTATAAACTGAAGAAATGTAATTACTGTGTAATTATATATGTAATTAAATATTTAAGTAGATAGTAAATACTGTGCATTAAAACAAAAGGTTAAAACAGTATACCGCTGACATCTGACTGCTAATTCAAAGCTGACCCACAAATTGTGACATAAGCATTTTTTTTTTCCATGCCTGTAACCTGAAACTGTGTAGTTACAATGTTATTGTATATGTAATTACATAGAGGAATGTAACCAATGCCGATCTAACTGCTAATCCAAAATGAACCCACGGTCTGTGAAGTGAATATATTCTCCGTGTTGAAGCAGTGTAGAGAGTGTTATGTAATGTGTATTTATGTAAAAACCAACAGTACCAATTCCAAACATCTGAGCACTAACCCAAAGTTCATTCTCACTCTGTAAAATGTCTCTATTCCACCCCCCACCCCCTCCCCCAAAGCCATCAAGCCAAAGCCATGGAAACCTCAAGTCCCTGAGAGTACCAACATGGCCGAGATAATGCTCCTTTTGTAGCAAGATGGTTTCAGAGGTGGTCATGCTGAGATGCTCTCTCCCCAGTTTGAGACACATATTAGTCTTGCAGGGGGTTTGGCCTGGAGCGGGACAATGATGCTTTGTGCTTCCCTTGACAACCGTCCTGTATCTCCAGGCAGGTAATAGATGGGAGCATTCTGCCCAGTGATTCAGGTACCCACTTTCCCAGGAACTCACCTGAGAGATGACACACCGCATGTGTTTTGATAGCGCGATAGCATAATGCTAATTCTTCCTGTCTGTTACAGTTCTAAGGGGAGCACCATGGTGTACAGATGTCCCTACCACACAGGTCCTGGGGAGGGTTTCTCTCTCGGGTTTATACCACAACCAGTCTCCCTATAAAGTGCCACCACAAAATTTGGAATCATGCCCAAGTTTGGAGCTATGGGTCTTAGCATCTCTCTATGGGAAACATGAGTGCCATTTCTGAAACACACATGGGGTAAACTAAAATGTTGCTGGAAGAGTAGAAAGTCCCAAGAGCTTTGAGCTGGAGAGCAGTGGAACCAGGTTCTCTGGAGTGACTCTGGAGTATACCATCTGGATGAGTGTGAGTGGTGTTAGTGATCCAAAGCCAATCATCCATTAAAGTGCCATGATCTCGTGGCTGAGGCATCTGTCTGGTCTCAAGGACATAACCTCAGGCTTAAACCTAACCCTAAACCTTACTGTAAACCCAACCCTAAACCTATAACCCAACCATGGGGAGGCTGACCTATGGTTAGTGTGGATATGCAGTTGCTAAACGCCTCGGCGGAAACAAAGGAGGTTCTTCCTCAGAGAAAAATCAGAAAAACCTTGCTGTGCTAATGATTTCCCCAAAACCTTAAACACTGCTCCAACTGTGTCTTACACCTGTTTTTGCTGCTGTTCTGCAGCCAAGCTATTGCCGCAGCCCTGCTGTATAAATATCAGCTCCTCATGTAAATATGTTCCTGAGACGGAGCCCCAGAATAGCCCTGTCTGCTTGCTCCCTATCGTTATGCTACAGTAGCGCAAACACCTAAGGTGACACAAAGTAATAAGTGTGAAGATATTTAAAAGATGTGTTTATTTGTGCCGCTGCGGCTGTCAGGCAGAACCAGCAAAGAGCCCAAAGGACATTGTGGAAAAAAATAAATAATAAATAATATAAAGTCAAGCGCTCCCCTTCCAATCGACTTTATTAAACTTCCGTAATTAGATGAAGATTTGTTCCTCCTGTGCTTCCTCTGGCTGTGGGGGTGGACTATGGGTGGTGGGGGGGGCTCTCTTTGCAGTCCTCTTGTCAGCTTTAGAGTGACACACACAACACAATTCTCTCTCTCTCGCTTGCTCTCTCTCTTTCCCCTCTTTCAGGAGATGGACTTATGTCTTCAGTCAATCATGCGTGTGGTGAATGAGAGCAGATGTCAGGAACACTGGGGGAGGACCCCCACTAACCTCCTCAACACTAAAATACACAGTCTTCCTGTGTGAGGATGTGATGTGATATATATACCCATGTCCTTTCAGACCCAGGGTCCTAAGCTGTCTTCTCGCTATTGGTGGATGGGTGGGGTGGGGGCTGCAGGGTTTTTAAGAGTCCCAGTTTTGGAAAATCTTTATAACTCCATTTTCTAAGTGTTTTTATTTGTTCGGAGCTTCTCAGAAATCTCCGTTTTGACGAGGAATCTGACCTTAAACTTAACCACAGTCAGCGAGAAGGGACAGTTGTTTGGCTCTTTCACGTTTACAGACTAAAACACCAAGCTTTTGTAAAACAGCCTTCTAAAAACTCAGCACCATTGTGGTAGCCTTCACACTGTAGCCGTTTCTTATATTTTTTCCCACAAGGTCAGGACATTCTTTTTCACCCTCAAAATGTACAAAAACAAATTGTGTGTGTGTGTGTGTGTGTGTGCGCGCGCGTTCATTCTGTCTATTGATCAGGCTACACTCACAGAGGGGAAGAGGGTAGATTTGTTCAAGACGGGGGCTTTTGTCTGTCTCTTGCAGGGGCCTGGGTTTGTGTGTGTGAGAGTTTGTATTTCTATCTTTGTGGGGTGCGAATCCTAGAGAAGAAACCCTTCACTACCAAAAAAAAAAAATATATATATAGCAGGTTTAATTAAAGGCGGATGTTTTGGGAAGGGTAAAATGGAAGAAGCCCCCACAAGGCTGGGAATACACTCTGGTTTGTGTGTGTGCACATGCATCAGTGACCCCTCTGAAAGCCAGGAGGCCCTGTCTTGCTCTTATTCACACGGTTGGGCCTGTCATCATGCTTGCTCAGATACGAACAAATCCTCTTCTCCAAGCAGTGCCTGCCATCATTTTCAGCACGCCCCCACCCAAACACACACACACACACACACACACATACACACACTACTCTTTTCTCCCAAACAGATGCACCGTGGCCACCAGTGAGGGGTGGGAACGTTTTTAGCTCCCGTTTCAAAGGGGAATGGGCCTTTTCAAGCGGCCCCAACACACACCCGGGGTCAGGGCAACAAAGAGCTGTGGGATTAGACTTGATACAGCCAATACAGACACACAGGGCCGGGGAGGTTAAGGCTGTCTGTCTTACAATGGCCCGTCCATCCCTCGACATTCGCACTGGGCTGTGGTGGTGCGCAAGACACAGATTTACTCTGATACACCTAATTACAGCATGGAAATCCTCTTTGAGCACGAGCGAGTGAACGCAAGGCCGAGATGAAAAGGAACAAGGCTGGATTAGTGTAAGGCCAAACAAACATGGCTCACGTACGAGAAGACTTCACAAAAGCTCCAGGATCCCGTTCACAGCTCCATGGTCCATGCTTTTAAGGCTAATGCTAGTCCGGCCACATGTCAGTTCACTCAGCTCTCCCCCTCTCTCCTTAAATGTAGTCAACAGGATGAGATTTAGCCTCTTGAGTTTGTTCCTTAAGATTTGCACAAGAGACATATCCCATAACATTCCCCCTTGTCTTAATTCAGTACGTGTAGATCTATGAATATCTAGTTAATCCCCAGAGAGCTTTGAGAGGGTGGAGATGACCACAATCTTCATTCAAGACACACAAGGCCAGCCCAGCCCATTGCATCAATGGCAGTTGGAACAAACCCACTGAATAGTTCAGCACATCAGAGAATGCAAACTGCCCAGATCTATCACATCGCCTAGTTAGAACCATGTTTAGTGTGGGATGAGAGGGGGGCTGGGGGGGGCATCTTATCTGCCCCAAGACCAAATTGAACTGTGCTCTAAGACTCCCAGCCTTGGATGACTGACGCATCACCCGGATTCAAACCCACAACCTCCAGGCCAGTGCTCAGACTGCTGCGCTGTTCGGTTTTAAAGCAGGATATGTCTCTTAGTATAAACATAATACAGACATGTTAACATGCTTAAACCCTTATTTTCCATTAGAGAAATTCAAACAAAGTTTGAACAACCAGTTTGACACCGAAGAGCTTTGCTTGTGCAGTAGATAGTTGTACTCCAAGTGTTGAGCTCCTGCAGTGGGAAAGACAGTGGATGGCTTCACATTTCAGACAAAGCTTGTGCAGATTAAATGAAATATAATCTCTTCACCACACCGAGACTACAGATGACATCAAATTCATGGCGAGAGATTTCCTCAGACGTCACGGAATGAATAAAAATTGAAACAAACTAAGGGAAAAATACAAGGAACAGGGATCCAGGTGCGGAAAAAAGTGCTGCCATTTATTTGTTTCTTTCCTGACACTGCATGTAATCTACACTGTGTTCTAAATGGCACCCTACACCCTACATAGTGCACTTCACAGATTGTAAAATAAATATTATACAACTACATATTGTATTTGGGATTCAGCTCTAGTGTTTTGGCAGTGCCGTTGTGGAGCGACGCAGATATACCAACACAAGCAAAAACACTCACAATATGTCTGTGAGGAGCGTGGTGTGTTCTCTCTGTGTCTGTGTGGGTTTCCTCCGGGTGACTGTCTGTGAGGAGCGTGGTGTGTTCTCTCTGTGTCTGTGTGGGTTTCCTCCGGGTTACTGTCTGTGGGGAGCGTGGTGTGTTCTCCCTGTGTCTGCGTGGGTTTCCTCCGGGTGACTGTCTGTGAGGAGCGTGGTGTGTTCTCTCTGTGTCTGCGTGGGTTTCCTCTGGGTGACTGTCTGTGAGGAGCGTGGTGTGTTCTCTCTGTGTCTGTGTGGGTTTCCTCCGGGTGACTGTCTGTAAGAAGTGTGGTGTGTTCTCCCTGCGTCCGCATGGGTTTCCTCGGGGTGCTCAGGTGCCACCCTGTCCAGTGTGTGTGGTCATGTCTTGCGCCCAATGATTCCGGGTGGGACCTTAAAGCTGGTACAGAGAATGAATGAACGAATAAATATATATCATGTGTCACTCAGGTACGTAAAGGCATTAACCATAAGGTTCCAGTTAAAAACTAAAGCAGCACAGAAGCAGCTGAGAAGGCGGTTACATCTTGGCTGGGTGACTCAATTTGGGGCTAAGGGGAAAGCGCTGTAAACGGGTGAACCACTGCTTTAATGTTGCATAATCCACACATGAGCCATGTAACAAGGCTCAGAAAAACCCTGTACATGACTTTGGAGCACCTCACGCGTGTGGAGGAAATGTGTGGGCATGTAAGTTCATGGTTGTGCATATCCTGCATGCGGTGGATGTCATGCTGTCGACGGTGGAGCCTGGGGAGGGCTGGGGAACATGGCAGTCTGCCTATCTCAGGTACAGCACACTTCAAGCGTGAGACTCAAACGTCGTGAGTGAAATGTACATGAGCCTCTGCGCTAAAGAGGATTGTTCACCCTTGGCCGCAACACGAAGGAGGCGAGGTGGAAACTAGCAGGGGGTCAGGCTTGGAGCACACTCCCCTTAATGTGTGTATTTTTTTTTTTTTTTCATGAGAAGATTGACATACAGGAGAAGGAACATGGGAAGAGTACGTTTTTGCCACCTCCTGGGGACTATTCATTATTGGAAAGTACAAAAATGGAGATATTTAGGTAGTGTCCTTGACAATTACACAAAGTACAGTAGCTTTAGGACTTCAGGAGCCAGACCACAGGCCTTAAATACATAACTGATAATACAGTAGTGATGAGAAAGCACAGTGGATTCAAAGTCTGATGTCTTCTTATGAAACTCACACTGGAAATCAAAGTCTGAGATCTACAGTTTAGCTCCTGACGTCCTAACCAATGAGAGCGCTTCCTTGGTTGTATCTATGTCAGAAATCTGATAGAATAATTTTCCATTGGTGTACTGAAAATAGGGGTTTTAGTTCATTAGGCTTCCCTTTCCTCTGAGCCAGCGTCCTCTGGGACACTAACCTCGGCTCTGTCCATTAATTTGAGCTCGTGATTATGTTCTCAATTTCTTTTCAGGCAGATGGCTTCTTCAGGGCTGACGTTTATTAGAGCAGAGCCGAGTGTGTGAGAGGGTGTGAGCTGATGGTGGAAGTTGCAGTCATTATGAACGAGGTGCTCTGGGGCGGCCCTCCGGTGCTTTTCCACTTGGGAGAGGCGTCCGACGGCCATGCGTTCATGACGAGTGTGTTTAATACAGCTGTAGCACTGGGAGAAAGGCTTTTTGATGACAACCAAACTTTGAGAGCTCAGGGTAAACTGCAGCAGAACATGGGCCTCACTTACACTAACACACTGCCTGATTTTTGTAGAAAACGTGTCAAAGGCAGTAACACAATTAAAAACCAAGTGAAACATACAGTTGGCCATAGTTCAACTTCTAACAATGAAAAATGTGGGAAAGGGTGCACTTCAAAAGCAGGACACTACATGTGTTAATGTCTCTGTAGCAACTATGTAGCTACACATTAACCACACATGCAATAATGCTGTAATAACAGTTGATGTAAAAATAATAAGCGCATGTTTCTTAATATATTCATTCGTTCATTCATTGTCTGTAACCACTTATCCTGTTCAGGGTCGTGGTGGGTCAAGAGCCTACACAGAACCAATGGTTCCAAGGCAGGAACTCACCCTGAAGGGGGCGCCAGTCCTTCACAGGGTAACACACACTCACATTCACACCTACAGACAATATTGAGTCACCAATCCACCTACCAACATGTGGCGGACCATGGAAGAAACCGGAGTACCCGGAGGAAACCCACGCAGATACAGGGAGAACACACTACACTCCTCACAGACAGTCACCCGGAGGAAACCCACGCAGACACAGGGAGAACACACCACACTCCTCACAGACATGCAATAATACTGTAATAACGGGTGATATAAAGTCACTTTCAGCAATAAAGCTTCCGTTTCAAAGTACAGACTTGATTCTCATGATAATCTGTTCATCCCCATCAGGGTTGTGGTTGGTCCAGAGCAGACCTGCAGTCACTGGGTGTAAGACAAACCCAGATGCATTCAGTGAGGTTGAGGTCTAGGCTCTGGGGTGGCCAGTCCATGGCTCTGGAACATAGATTTTTTTTATATTTTCTCCCATAACTGTTTAGGAATGCTGCTAATGTAGCAACCAGAAATCCCTGGAAGGACTTTGCTCAGTATTCACTACCTACACTTTCAGATCGGTGCTAATTTTTGCTCTAGGAACGTAACAAAAACAAAAGCCTTGCCGGGAAAGATCAGATAATGCATTCATTACAGGTGTGAGTATGGATATGAATAGGTGGCAAGCTGTTGTCATTTTCTTACGGTTTGATCTGCAGCAGTGATTTGCAACTTGCCTTTTAGACTCACATCAGAGCACAGTCACGACTGACTCCATCATTAACTTTGATTACATTTCTGCATCTGTCACTCCTAAGTCACTTTTCCTTTTCAGATTCATGATGATGTACACCTCACGCATCTGTTATTCCTGATTTTGATGGAGCTGGTAACTACTTCTCAGACTGTCAGTCTAGAAGTTATCAGACATTAGATAGGCTCAACTTGTTTGGAGGAGAACACAAAGTGCTAGCTCTTTAGCGTCTAGCACCTGAGCTCAGTGTGAGTTTGTGCAGGATTTTAACAACGATTCACAGGGCACGTAGAAATCATCGTTAACTGTTTGTGGATGTACACGTACATTTCTGTTGCCTACTTACTGTGAAACCTCAGAGTTGACCCCGCCTCTAATCCTAACACTCACCCTAATAATAACAAAACTCATAACCACAAACATAGCTGTAACTCTAAACGTATCCACAAACTTAACCATAATTGTCAACAGAACCATAAATCTAACTGTAACCAGAACAACAACATATCTATAATCACTAACAATACCGTAAATATAACATATAACTCATAATCAGAACCCTGAATCTAAGCTGTGGTATGTCAAAGCTGCAGGATAGTCCCCCATTGCTGTGATTCTGGGAGTTTGCTTGCTGACTGTAAAATAATGATGAATTATAAACAATCATAACATTGAATATTGTAGGTTATATCATCCATCTTGTGAGTAAAAATAATAAATAAGCGCATGTTTCTTAATATATTCATTCATTTATTCATTCATTGTCTGTAACTGTTTATCCTGTTCAGGGTCGTGGTGGGTCCAAAGCCTACACTGAACCACTGGCTGCAAGGCAGGAACTCACCCTGAAGGAGGCGCCAGTCCTTCACAGGGTAACACACACTCACATTCACACCTACAGACACTACTGAGTCACCAATCCACCTACCAACATGTTTTTTGACCATGGAAGAAACCGGAGCACCCGGAGGAAACCCACGCAGGCACAGGGAGAACACACCACACTCCTCACAGACAGTCACCCAGAGGAAACCCACACGGACACAGGGAGAACACACCACACTCCTCACAGACAGTCACCCGGAGGAAACCCACGCAGACACAGGGAGAACACACCACACTCCTCACAGACAGTCACCCGGAGCAAAACCATTCAGACACAGGGAGAACACACCACACTCCTCATAGACAGTCACCCGGCGGAAACCCACGCAGACACAGGGAGAACACACCACACTCCTCATAGACAGTCACCCGGCGGAAACCCACGCAGACACAGGGAGAACACACCACACTCCTCATAGACAGTCACCTGGAGCGGGACTCAAACCCACACCCTCAGGGTCCCTGGAGATGTGTGACTGTGACACTACCTGCCCTATGTTTCTTAATATACTAAAATGTAAATATTTCTTGTTATTTGCTGGATGTACAAATGATGTTTTGCACCTTTTTAAAATGTGGAGCTCAAATAAGAATTTAACACAGTGTAAAATACAACATATTATGCAGTTAATTATCTCATAGAACTCCAACTTTAAAGGCTACAAAACTGCTTCCTTAAAAACAGTGAACCGTTTCAAACAGCGAAGCTCGACTTTTTCACTCACAAGACGTGTGCCTCTGCAAAGGCCAGACTTCTCAGTTTTACAAGGAGCCTGTTTCCGCCTGGCCTTTACGAGACTAATCACTGAGCGAAGAGACACTTCGCCACGCTCTTTTCTGCCTCACTTCTCCCACTGCCGGCAAGAAATAAGAGGTGTCGGCGAGGCTGAAACAAGGTGCATCTGTCAGAAGCAGCTGATCCTCACAAAAACAGCCCCAAACAGTTTCCCTCATCATCCAGCAGCTGCCTTCACTTTCCCCCTGCTGCGAAGATTTTTGCCCCCACATAATTCAATTATTTCTCATTCAATCACGCTCCATTAGATCAGCATCACTCCCGGCTCGCCTCGTTACCGCGGGAATCGGCTCAGCCAGGATTGGCCGGTGACAGGCTGAAGACTTTGAGCGCATCGTAACTGCAGAGAGATTCTAGCGTCGGAGCTGAGCTGAGTGATAGAGGTCGTTCTGAGCTCAGTAAGGGCATTGATGACAAGCTGTCTACTAGCATTGCGCTCAGAGATACTGCACATTAATGTATAGGGTGTATATGGGATACAGAACAGGGGTCAAACTTTTTTTAAGTGAAAGTTACACAACAATTCTTTGCCAGAAGGCATGCAGTTCTGGAGTAAAGTGCTGTACATCAACAGAATATGGTAAAAAGTTGTTTTTTTTTTAACAAAAATTATTTTTGAGTTATTAAATTGAAGGAGGCGGCACGGTGGTGCAGCACGTAGTGTCACAGTCACACAGCTCCAGGGGCCTGGAGGTTGTGGGTTCGATTCCCACTCCAGGTGACTGTCTGTGAGGAGTGTGGTGTGTTCTCCCTGTGTCTGTGTGGGTTTCCTCCAGTTGACTGTCTGTGAGGAGTGTGGTGTGTTCTCCCTGTGTCTGTGTGGGTTTCCTCCGGGTGACTGTCTGTGAGGAGTGTGGTGTGTTCTCTCTGTGTCTGTGTGGGTTTCCTCCGGTTGACTGTCTGTGAGGAGTGTGGTGTGTTCTCTCTGTGTCTGTGTGGGTTTCCTCCGGGTGCTCCGGTTTCCTCCCACAGTCCAAAAAACACACATTGGTAGGTGGATTGGCGACTCAAACGTGTCCGTAGGTGTGAGTGTGTGAGTGAATGTATGTGTGTGTGTTGCCCTGTGAAGGACTGGTGCCCCCTCCAGGGTGTGTTCCTACCTTGTGCCCAATGATTCCAGGTAGGCTCTGGACCCACCGCGACCCAGAACTGGATAAGCGGTTACAGATAATGAATGAATGAATGAATGAATGAATGAATTGAAGGAAAGTTTGTGCCCAATAATCATAATATTTTTTAAAGATATAGTGGATTTTTAAAAATATAAGTACATTGTGGATCATATATATAGTGCTTGGCAGATGATTTATGAACCCTAAATGAGCTCCCATTCACTGGAGGCGATGTTTCACTAAATCCACAAAAATGATCTGTTACACCATTCATTACCTGAAGAAGAGCTACAGAAACAGTGCTGTAAACTGTTGTCAGAGAATGCTTTTTTTTCCAATGCATGCAAGACAATTTGGTTAAAGAAATCTGTTCTTTATTCCGTTATTATAAGTGAAGGAAGGGTAAGAGTGAGAGTAAGTAATGATTTGTTACGTAATGAATTACGGGAGGAAATTGTGGCTAAATTTGGTTAAATAAATACAGCATTAAAAATGAAACTATAGAATTTCCCCTTGTTAACACTGGTTAACATTATTTTTTATGACTGTAATAACACACACATTCCTTGTATTTATGATCTGTTTAAGCCATGAGCAGTACATATTGGATTCACATTAAAATTTCAGTTGCAACATTGTGAAATGGGCTTTTTTTTAGTTTCAAGAAATCTATGTTTTTTTTGTTTTGGTTTGTTTTGTATAGTTTTTGTTTTCCAGCTTTATCTAAGACAGGAACAGGGACTGTAACCAGATTCCCAACCATCTCTGGACTGGACATAACAAACAAACTGAGCGTGAAACAGTGTGCGCTTGCTGTCGGCTGGTCAGGATTTGCCTGGTTTTGGTGGCTAAATCAGAAGCCTGACGGAGAAAGGTACAGTAATTGCGTCCCTGACCTCATTTTGATGGATATTGAGTTGGGAATGAAATAGCCATAATTGCCTCATCCCTTATAATCCCCATGTTGGGTTTTAATCCCTTCTTTTTTTTTCCAGACACAATAACAATTATCATCGAGGAATGGATAATTAGAGTCAGGCTTCAGAGCAAAACACACCAGGAAAAAACTCGGTAGATGTTTGGCTCGGTGTTGTTGTTGCGGTGTTTCTTTTTTTTTTTTTTTTGACTGCCAGCATATGCTGCTATTCATTAGGGTTTTCTCAGAGACGGATCTCAGGCCTATCCTTTTTGAAAAGCCAATATTAGATTTGAGACGGCGAACAAAGGCAAGGCTGAGCAGTGGTTCGCTTAAAGGTGGAGCGCAGGTGCGTCTGACGGAGGAGAAAACAAACGCAGCTTTAACAAAAGGGCCCTGCGTAAATGACAAATCAACAAACGCTGAGCGTTTTTGAAGTGAGGGCGGCTTTTTGTGGATCTTGTCGGCTGCCACATGATTAAGAGCAGCGAAGACTCTGGTGGCAGAGTTATTTCTGAGGAGCTTTTTCTTTTTCCCCAATGAGAGAAAATGCCAATAAGAGTATTAACTTATATAAGACAAGACGCTCCCAGCAAGCCCCGAGCTCTGGTCCGGTGATGCTAATCACAGAGCTAAATGCCCCTGCCTTCAGCCATCCTACCAATGCCTTGTTTCCCTTCCGTCCGTTGCCTTTTGACTCCTCCGTCCTGGAGACGCAGCCAATTAAATGAGGATCTGCATGGCTCTGATGTTACGTTACAAAGCCCAAGGCCGTGGAATTCAGCAAGAGCCGCGGTGGCTTCAGGTTTAGCTTCGAACCCACTTCACCTCCCCCCATGGACTCCCTAATGAGCCCTCCCACTCCCTCATAAAATAAGAGAAGCTAATTAGTGAAGCGCTTGGAACAAATATTGGTAGATAATGCTATACTTGGCAGGTCTAGTTCTGTCTACCTTCCAAATGACCTGTTTGTGTCTATAGATGCATCAAGAGCAAAGATGCACAAACCGATATGTGCTATATGGTTATAATCGGGTAATAACAGGGTATCAAGTTGTATTTTATATATTGAAGGCCGATTTCTGAGCTGTTAGCAAATGATAACAATGCAGTAACTACAGCTGCAATTATTAATTATTAGGATGATGACCCCAAACATGGAGCATCAGTGTCTGATATCAATTTCTGTGCTTCTTTGAGCCACTTTGTTTTGTATGTACGTCTTCTCTTTGTGTCTATTTCCTTTTCTCAGTGATGGCTCGTTGACAGCTCCACATATTTCCAGACCACATTGTTATTGCTTTGTCATCTCACAGCGAAAGGATGGACCTAGATGCATCTGCAAATGAGCTCCAGTTTCTAACTGTGGGCGTTTCATTGTTGTTTCTTAATCTAACACCAGACACAGTATCCTATATTAATTATGTTTCAGAAGAATAGCACCTACTATAAGAAAGCTTTGTCTACACAAACAGGGCGGGTTACACTTTATTAAACAGCGTAATAAATTCTCCGTATTGATGAGAGGGATTTCAATGAGGCTGTGTGCTGCGTCCTCTGAGGCACAGCACAGGTAGTCGAGTATAGAAAGTGGTGCTTGAATTAATGAATAGCTTTGAGAAAGAAGAATACATTAGAGCGGTATATTGTTCTCTGGTCATAGATGCTTTAGTCATGTAATAACGGCAGTGGTGATTTCAGGGGGTGAAGAATGGCAACCGGAAAGTTCACTGCAAGGAGATAAACCAAACGTAGCCAAAAGTTCGTCCAACACTCCTTGTGACTAAACCAACAGAATTCCAGAAAGATCTGCCACATATAGGAATACGAGCAGCCCTGGAGGTTCCATGAGTTAACGTTCATGCAGTGCATTATGGGACTTGTAGTGAATATGACTAAATTTCATTATTTGTTGTATTCTTCTTTTGATTACTCCCTTCTTGGTCATTCAGAGCCTCCTGAGAAGTAAACATGGGGTATTTCATGGCTGTTCAAGACTAGCTCACCCTTGTCAGTGGCTCTTACCCAAGACCGGAGGAGTAAAACTCACTCTGGCACTGTGCTCTGTGGAGTAAAGCAGCCTCGAGTCGTCTGAGATCAGTATCAGGAACTGAACACTGGTGCCTTTGTAGTGAACAGATACTTTATGTTCTTATTGTTATTCTATAAACTAAACAGTATAGCATCAATTCACACAGCATTGCTCTGGTGTTATGAGTGAGATAGAGATGATGTAAAGTCTGTAGGAGGATGTGTGGAGGTTATATGCAAATATTACCCCATTTTATACAAGGGATTTGGGCATCAGAGGATTTGTTGATCTGCAGGGGGGCTAGGAATCAATCCCGTACAAATACATGCAGATTTCCCTTTTAAGCTGTGGTTGTTCCTGAAAAATTGTCCGGTGAAGAATGTTCTCCCATGGTGTCTAGGCAGATCCAGCCAACAGAGCTCTCCCATTGACTTCCATCACTGAGTTTTACTGACGGGGACAAATCCATCACTCAAATCCATGGGGTTGTGCTTTCAATCATTGTCTCGGGTCACTGTCTGTGAGGAGGGGGTTCTCCCTGTGTATGTGTGGGTTTCCTCCAGGTGTTCCTGCTCTCCTGCTGCAGTCCAGAAATAAATGTTGGTACGTGTATTGGCTGTGCAAAATGTGGCTACAGGTTTGTGTGTGTGTGTGTGTGTGTGTGTGTGTGTGTGTGTGTGTGTGTGTGTGTGTGTGTGATTATCCAAATCTATAAGTGTGGGAGTAACTGAGTGTGTGTAATTGTTCACAGGTGAGTGTGACTCTGTGTGTGTGTGTGATTGTCCACAGGTGTGTGTGTGTGATTGTCCACAGGTGAGTGTGTGTGTGTGTGTGATTGCCCACAGGTGAGTGTGTGTGTGTGTGTGTGTGTGTGTGTGTGTGTGTGTGTGTGATTGTCCACAGGCGTGTGTGACTGGATGAATGTGTATAATTGTCCACAGGTGTGACTGTGTGTGTGTGATTGTCCACAGGTGTGAGTGACTGAGTGAGTGTGTCTTGTCCTGGGTGTGTTCCTTCACTTATATCAGGAAGGTTTCAGACCCACCTCGACATTGAACAGGATGATGTTGTTACAGAGAATGAATGAATGAATGAATGAATGGTAGAGTAGCTACAGAGATAACAATCATTTCTATTAGACGTGTCTTGCTGTATTCTTCTGTGCTACTGACACCAGCTTCTTGCTTCTTTTTTCTAGTGCTGTCAATTTCCCATAGTGCACCAGAAGGCTTCACCTTGACACCATGCGGAATAACACTTGACGGCAGGCGCTAAGCGTTAAGGTTCAGCATCGTTAAACCGGAGGCCCTTCACCGCATCTCTCACCACGCCGAGGCCTCGGCTCCATCTCATCTCTTCCTCCTCGATGCATGTGATTTACTGCCGTTTACAGGATCAAATAAAACCCACCCACAAACAATCTTCCCCCGGATTCCACACAAACTTTAATCCACATATTATGCCTTGGGTGGGATGTCGCTTACTTGTTTTCATCGTCCAAATGGTGCCCCCGAGTTCAAAGAGTATGACGGCAAGCCATCATTCTCCAGGTCCACCTTCGTAACGAGACACTCCAGCATCCAAAGGAGGGGAAAAACTAGTGAGGCGCCATCATGCAAATTGAATTCCGTAGAGGAGGTGGGATGTGGGCGGGTGGGCAAATCAAACCCACTTTAATGAGGACTTTTACAGTGACCCGCCAGATCAAAGGAGGCACCCATCAAGCCCCAGGGCGAAGGGGTGGGGGGGGGGGGCTCTATCACCTAGCCGTCTGACTCAATGGACCTCTGACACCAGTCAGAGTTTACTATCTTCACCCTCCTTCCTCAGTGCCATGCTCTAACCTCCCTGATGCAGCTGCTGACAGCTGGACACGGACGATTCCTCTGACCTCCACCTGCCAGGGGTCAGTGTAACTTTACAGTTTTTGCCGTTAAATGAATCCTCCACCGTTTTTCAACATAAAACTATTGCATCTGTCTTGTATCATCAGTCACTGCAGCATTTCTCCAAACAGAAACCTGTTAAAGGAACATTAGGTCATGTTTTATTTTACTCTTTTTGTGGGTAATATTCATTCATCCCTTGTCTGTAAGCACTTATACTGTTCAGGGTTGTGGTGGGTCCGGAGCCTCCCCGGAATCAAGGCAGGAACACAACCTGAAGGGGGCGCCAGTCCTTCAGAGTGACACCCCCACACCTATTGACACATTTTTTGAGTCGCCAATCTACCCACCAATGTGTTTTTGGACTGTGGGAGGAAACCGTAGCACCCGGAGGAAACCCACGCACCACCGTGCCACTCTAGTGGGTAATATAGACACTCCATTTGGGTTCTCGTTGTTCATAAGCTCAGCAGGATGCTCAGAACTCAGCAACACCTGTATCATCAGCTGTAAACAGTGGAGAATGTCACTTTCCTGATTTGTCAGGGCATCAGTCACCACAACACTAGAGCCAAGGCCCCACTGCTCCCCTGGTTTAGCGATAATGAATATTACAAATGACTGTTGTGCTGATTTTACTGTCATAGCATTGCTGTTCAAAAGCAAAAAATGTGTCTCCAAAACCTTCTTAAATTTGAATGGAAGTCAGTGTAAAAAGTCATTTTTAGGCATTTCAGAATGATGTAGTAAACTATAAATCCACAAAAATGGAGATACATGTTTTGCTTTGGACTCTCCACAACTTCAGGGAACAAAGTTCCTCTGTTCCACCGTGCAGTGAAGATGCTTTACTCAGGAATTTTTGCACATGGCAATCATCCATATGTTCCAGATGCAGGGAGATGAGATTAAGCTGATGAGAGCCGGAATATTCCTTATACACCGCTCATGAAACGGAACCTCCACTGTTCCTGATGGTCTCAAATTACTCAGACTCAGTGGCCCAAGACTTTGGGAAGAAGCCTTGATTACATGCTTACCACAAGACTAATGGGTAATCTCCGCGAGAATGGATAATAAAATGTGATCCAGCGGTGCTTTGTGTGTTAAGGGAAGTCATGGTAAAGTGGAGGTATGTGCATGGCCGTCTGGCGAGAGTGATGTTTAATGTGCGGCTGAAATGATTTGGAGATAGCGCCGAGAGCTCAAGGACGCATAAAACAATCCCCCCGCCGTCGGTCCCCCTCATCGCACAAGGTCATAAAAGTTCATAAAAGCCGCACAGCTTTTGACATCAGAGCGCCGCTTGAAATATCACGACTGGAGCCTCGATGGAAGTCTTTATTAAATCGCATTAGGTCCCAACAGTCGCCGACAGGTCACAGCGCTTCTGTACTTAAACCACAGCCTCCCCACTTCTATTTCCCCCATCTCATTTAAAACCAAATCAGCCGTCTCTGAGAATGCAAATCACACCCCCGAAGACACTGATATAAAGGACGTTTTACTAGCGCTCAGCTAGTGTCACTGACACCTCCCCTGAGACGGCATGTTTACGTTTTTAATAGACTGGAGACTGCGACCCAAACTGATGAGCTCTTGCAGATGATCAGACACATCATATTTAATATCTAGTGTCTAATATCTAGCATGGAACAGATGTTTCTGGTTCTACAGCCCACGTTTGAAGCTCTCGTACAACAAAAATGACCTCCATGTTTGTACACGCCTCCATTTTATCAGCTCCACTGACCATACAGATGCACTTTCTTGCTCGGCTGCAGACCATTTGTTGCTCTGCATACTGAGGAAGCCCACTTTCACCCTGTTTGTTTATGATCAGGACCCATACAGGATGCTTCAGTGATTAGAGTGGATCAGACACAGCAGTGCGGCTGGAGTTTTTAAACACTGTGTCCATCCACTGTATTAGACACACCTTGTGCTCCTTTACCGTGCAGGGAGCTGATGGAATGCGTAAAAAATGTAAAAGCAATGCGGTGGCTTTAATATTTTGGCTGATTGGTGTTTGTATTGTTTCTCCATGGTTAGCCTTTATCAGTAAATTATTATTAGTTCCTGTTCCTTTGTCTTTGGACAGCGGCAGTTCTCTCGGGAAACTAACTTCATTCTGCATTTTCTGCGCTCCGGGATCCAGTCTCTGGAATCACAGCTCCATGGTTTCTCACTGTAAGTGGTATGTTGAAGAAAGCATTTAAAGGCTTCACTGCACCTCTGAACCCCACTGGGACACACAGCACCCCCCCCCCCCTCTCTCTCTCTCTCTCACTAGCCCCTTAAGGCCCCCCACTGGGCAAGTGCCATGCTCAGCTGTGGCCTTTCCTTCCCATCGCCGGAGGAAATGTCTAGGCGCATGTAAAGGTCAATGATATCATGTTTAATAAGAAACATGCATCCAGCAGCACTCAGGGCATCTGCAGATGTTGCCAAAGTCTCTTGTTTTTCACACTGTATCATAACGGGGGTCTTCAGGGGCTCAAAGAATGTCACAATGTACACATAAGCAGCCGTAAGAAAATGTACTGCAGTGTTGGTAGGGATGTTTACAGAGTGTTTTCACAGTCTACGATATTTGATTTCATTGTATGGTGGTAGATATCTGAGAATTTTTGCATTCACTGGCTACTGAGTAAATAAATAACGAAGAGGAACACAAATTCAACAGAACCCTCTACCCACAATCCACCTTGCTGTTATAATTACCCCGACTCTTTTGATCTATAATCCATTTTAGGTATGGAAGATATGGGCAGCCATTTTCTCACATGGTATAGGGTGTGCACAAAAAAAATAAATAAAAAAGACCATTCAGTGACATTGTCACCATGTTAGAGTGGGTCAGCCTCGTCCATATGGCCACTGCGATACAAGCTTAATAGTTACAGATGAAATACATGCTGTTACTGCACTGATAGACATCTGGGGCACTGAGCTGTCCCTCAGAATCTCATTAGCCAATGCGAAAGCACCTTTGCAAAAACTGCCCATGTGAGAGTTTTGTGTCAGAATTGCAGACGAAATGTCAGGCAGCGCAAACGAGAGAGTTGGCAGCACAACAGCAAAACTGACAGCGAGTGACGGTCTGATTGGTAAAAACAAAGCCAAGAACTGCAAGCAAAATGACATTTATCAAATTAGTAAAAAAATAAAAAATAAAAAATAAATATTTCACACGATTACAGAAATCATTTGTACGTTCTAAGGTTTGTTTTTGAGATGACGTTATTTGCTTCAGTATGTTTTATTCTGTCTGAAATGTTTACATTTGGTGGATATTTAAGATGATTTGTTTACACCAGTGTGAAATAACCAGACTTATCCTTAACTCTAAACCTAACCCTTACCCTACCTCCAGCCAAAAGTCTACCTCTTTGCTCCAAAAGGCCAGAAGCAGCAGGAATGTCTCCTGTGGAACTTTCCTTCAACCGTTTACAGCAGGATTTCTGTAATTCTTCTTAGGGCAAATAAAAGAGCGTTTTTGTTGATTTAGTAAAACAGCACCACCCATGGACAGGAGATCACTTACTTACTGAGATAAACATCAAATAGTAATGAATCATGACCAATCGTAACGTTTGATCATAAATAAGTTTGATAACGGCAAACAAGAAGAATGTATTCATCATTGCATTCTATATACGTTTCCTCATGAATAAAGCAATGCAAAAGCATGTGCATCAGTTTGTTCTGATCATTCATTCATTCATTAACTGTAACCCTTATCCAGTTCAGGGTCGCGGTGGGTCCAGAGCCTACCTGGAATCACTGGGCACAAGGCGGGAATACACCCTGGAGAGGGCGCTAGTCCTTCACAGGGCAACACACTCACACCTGGTTTGATTTTTGGACCGTGGGAGGAAACCCACGCAGACACAGGGAGAACACACCACACTCCTCACAGACAGTCACCCGGAGGAAACCCACGCAGACACAGGGAGAACACACCACACTCCTCACAAACAGTCACCCAGAGGAAACCCACGCAGACACAGAGAGAACACACCACACTCCTCAAAGACAGTCACCCGGAGGAAACCCACGCAGACACAGGGAGAACACACCACACTCCTCACAGACAGTCACCCGGAGGAAACCCACGCAGACACAGGGAGAACACACCACACTCCTCACAAACAGTCACCCAGAGGAAACCCACGCAGACACAGGGAGAACACACCACACTCCTCACAAACAGTCACCCAGAGGAAACCCACACAGACACAGGGAGAACACACCACACTCCTCACAAACAGTCACCCAGAGGAAACCCACACAGACACAGGGAGAACACACCACACTCCTCACAGACAGTCACCCAGAGTGGGACTCAAACCCACAACCTCCAGGCCCCTGGAGATGTGTGACTGGACACGACCTGCTACGCCACAGTGCTGCTCAATAATACTCAAATTTTAAGGATTTTTTTGTTTTCTTTTGTTTCTTTTTTTTTTTTAAGAATAAACCATTGTCATTTTAATACTCTGTCCTGTGTTCACTGATTAAAGACTAGAGGATGGTAAACACAAAGATGCAGATACACTACTAACAGAGAGGTTAAAGACTCTAGCAGCACTGCTGTGTCTGATCCAGTCATATCAGCACAAATCACACTAATACACCACCACCACCACGTTAGCATCACTAAACATTCTGGTGGTCCTCTGAGTCCTGATCATAGACAAAGGGGGATAAAGGGGGCTTCCTCAGTATGCAGAGCAATAAATGGCCTACAGTCTGTAAATGCAGAGGTAGAAAGTGCATCTTCGGGCGCAAAGAAACCACTCAATTCGCATGTGCTAGGAATTCATTGTTAAAACCTGTCCATATCATTCATCCATAAAAATGAGATGACCATTTATAGATCATCTCTCAGAGGGACTGTGCTTGAGGAGGCCGGTCTAAATCAACACGCCGTCTTTACCGTTATTCTTCTCCGCAGCAGAGTGGACGGCCTGAATGATTTAAAAGAAAAAGGGGGACATCGCAGCGGCGCTCTGACCACAGCCAATTCCCTGCAGAGGCTCGGTCCATCTGATGGGAACACCTCCCTCCATTTTTAGAGCCACTGGACATCAGACGCCTCATTGTGGGCTTGTCACTTCAGTCCGAGTCTCTGGGGAGGTGAAGCTGCGGAGGATAATCAGAGATGGTCAGCATGGACACGCTCGCTTTCTTTGTGGCTTTTCTGATGCTTTGTGCTGCAGCGCTGACCACAGACCCAACCCCAGAGTCCCCCCTCTGTCACACCACCCACAAACAACCCCCCCCCCCCCACACACACACACACACACACCAGACGCCAGCTCCCATTCACTGCAAAACATCATCGATCAGTCAGAGCTGAGCACAAGACATCAATCACACAGGAGGACGAATTCATGCCTGGACTAGAGAGAAAACAGACTGGACACTGACGACTTAGAGCACTTTATCTGACCACACACACACACACACACACACACATACACAGAGAGAGAGAGAGAGAAAAAGCAATATATATATACATATTTTAAGATCAAAGCCCCTGTCCCCCAGCATTGGTCTGTGGAGCAGCATGGCTGAATGCAATCAAATCCAACCCAAAATGTTCCAATGTCTATTTTAAAGCCTTCAGGTTAGAGACTGTAACAACAACAATACTCAACTCAACTCAACTCACTTACTAATAATTACCTATTAATGCCCTTCATTTCAGAGGTTTGTCAGGGGGTGTGTCCACTCACTTTTGACCACATAGTGTAGTTAGATAAAGGCACAGAGTGGTATTACGTCCTTCTTTACTGCACTGTCACCTACTTTCTGCCTTTATTTGAAGGCCACTGCGAGGGAGAGGATATATTGCTTGACCCAGTCTGCTCTCGAAGAAACTGTTCATGGAGAAAATCTTTACTGATGGTTATATTTGTGTCAGTGGCCTCTTTCTTTTTTCTTCTCTCTCTCTCTCCCAATCCCTCTGTGCTCTGTGGGGTTTCTCCGCTTCACCGTCCCAGCCACATTATAACATCGTCCAAAAGTGTCCATGCTCCATGCTCCAGGGTGATGCTGCTGTTTGCATTATTTATCAAAGCAGTGCAGCTGCCCGTGAGAGAACACAGAGACCACCTTAATATCTCTGTTGTTTCTATTCAATATCTATGTTGTTCCACCTTAATTTATCTGTAGTGCCTTTTTAATGGCTCTGTAGTTCTTCCTTAATATTTCTCCAGTTCCACATTAAAACCTCAGTAGTACCTCCTTAACATCTCTATAGTTCCTCTATAATACATCTGTAGTTCTTCTTTAATATTTCTGCAGTTCCACCTTAAAACCTCAGTAGTTCCTCCTTAACATCTCTATAGTTTCTCTATAATACATCTGTAGATCTTCTTTAATATTTCTGCAGTTCCACCTTAAAACATCAGTAGTTCCTCCTTAACATCTCTATAGTTCCTCTATATCTCTGTAGTTCTTCTTTAATATTTCTGCAGTTCCACCTTAAAACCTCAGTAGTAACTTAACATCTCTGTAATGCCCCCCTAATCGCTCTGTAAATCCTCCTTAATACTTATGTATCATCTCCTTTATATTTATTTATTAATATCTTATGACTATTTAAATTTTGTTCTCTTTATTTTTTTTAAATCTCTGTATCTCCTCAATTTCTCTATTTTTCTTCCATATCTCTGTAGTATCTCCATTATTTCTCCTTGCAGCTCAGATGTTCCTCCTGAGAAAAGAACCCCAGGAGACTCACCTGTGTCTCCCTCTTATGTTTGAGTGTATCTCAGTGATGTATCGTGCTACAGCTGAACTCAAGACAGAAATCTCCATATTATCTCAGCCATTTCTCATTCAAGTCTCAAATCAAGAATCTTCTCAGCTCTGAAGTCGGGAGTAACAGTTATCCTTTTGAATCTGGGACAGAAGTCTCACGTCCCCCTTTTTATCTGATGCCATTTCTCATACAGAGTTACATGAGATGTCTCCTGATCCACAAATGAGCAACCTCTGAGCAATAAAACATGTTCCAGCTACACCCAGCCTCAGAGCCTACTAATCCTCCAGAGCAGTAAATCATTTTAATTTCTTAATTCGTCCTCCCCCCGCTCCTGGCTGGCTCTCCAGGGAGATGGGGAATCAGCCCTGGAGCGCGTGCTTATGAAGGGGAGGCGGGGAGGTTGGTCCCAGAGGAGCCGCTTATAATGCGCTCCAGGATTGCACAAGGAACATGACATATGTAAAAAATTAAGTCTCCATACACACTGCCCCGCCGAGCGGAATACCAATGAGCTCCAGTGGGTTTCTCGCCGGACCAGCCCACTCAGCATCAGCACCACCCTTAAGTGGATTAATTGACGGTTTGCAAGAAGGCTAATAATCAACACCAACAGCACTGCAGAGGGACTCCCCGCTCCAACATTAACGGGAATAAATAAACAAAACCGTGGGCTGCAACTTGGAGAAGATTCGGTCAGAAGGTGTCCGTAGGAAAGGCTTTGATCTGCACAGCAAGGGTAGGTTCTAACACAAGGTTGGAATTAGGACCATGGTTAGGGTTAGGATGGAGGTTAATAGACGTATACTTTAATGCCAGTTACAGGTCTAACATGAGTGACTCCAATACAGCCTAAGGTCACTACGGTCAATGCCATGTGTTGGCTAGTGGGGTGGGGGGTGGTGGTGTAAATCCCACAGCACACAGCTACTGAGTAATGGAATTGAATTCTGTGGAGTGATGAAGCACTAGACCAATCCCTGGGTTGAGTTGGAGTACCGGAATCAATCATCCAACATCATAACCCATCCCAGCTAATGTTTTCAAGCTTGAATACCATCATATCCTCAAAGAAATGTACTGACAGTCAGTCTAAAGCCACATCATCACTGTCCAGAAATATACAAAACAAACAAAAAAGAAGGTATCTCCATTTCTGTGGATTATTTTTTTTTTAGTTTACTCCATCGTTTGAACACAGCAGCTGACCTTCACACAACTTCATCATGAATGAACCAATTAAACTCCAAAATTACTTGGAATAAAATATTTTATATATCAAATATTTAATTGATTTTTCCTATGAATTCACTATTTTGCAGATGCATGTTTTCCTTTAGAAAAGTGATGATATACTTGCCCTGGGTTTCAGAGGAACTGCCTGTTTAGCAGATGTTCACAGATGATGGCTATAAAGAGCAAGGGATTTGTTTAAGAACACAGCGTATCATGCTATAAATTGTTGCACATTCCGTTAAATCCACAAAAAATGTTCTGACAATTCAACTAAAGCCATTCCAGAAGTGTGGAGGCTGTTACTGACGCAAAGGTTGGACTAAATACTAAAATAAAATACTATATTAATCCCCTTGGGTTCAGGCATTTAGCCATGTAGATAGCATTTTCTTCATGAACATAATATATAATGATATAAATATCAATGTATCATTTAAGTCTAAAACCATTGCAGAGGGGTTGAAGCTGTTACTATAGCAACTGTAGGCAAACTACCTATTGATACAGTTGACTGAAAAAATGGAATGAAGACAATATAAGGTATGAGTTTTCTTTTTGATTGCATTGAATCATGGTATAAATGGCCATTCTTAGCATTTAACCCAATCCGTGCAGTGAAACACAGACAGTTATGACCTACCAGCTCTGGGGATCAAACCAGCAACCTTCAAGTTACAAGCCCAGTTCCCTAACGACCAGGTCATGGCTGACCCCAGTGCAGTATATATTTCTATATATTTCCAAACATATCCAGATATTTCATGGAGGTTTCAGTCTGTATTCCGTCCATGAGAAATCTGTGGTTTAGATAACTGAAAACAGAGGATCCATTGTCTGAATTGTCGGTAATTGTGACATCACAGAGCATGTCTGTCTCTGGCTGAAATTCAAATCTGGCTCCTCCTTCCTTGTATAGTGAATTATATAATCATAAAACTACAATGTACACATTCAGATAGCACTAGATTTCAGATTCCTATGTATGAATAAATATGTAATAATGCTGTATTAGAAAGATATACTGCACGGTTACGATCTAGAATCAGTAAGTTCATGTAGTGTACTACATAGGGGTGATAGAATGATTTGGGATTAAATACCTTGTGGTGTTTTGATGTCCCTCTTTAAGAGAGCCCTTACTGGACTAACATGCTAATGCTACCGTTTTTAAAAATATCTAGATAAGTGTGAAGGGGAACTCAGATTTATATTTGGTAGAAAATGGATGCATCCAGGATAACCATAATCAAGCAGGAAATCTTTCGGCTCTAATCTGGGGCTCAGATTGCTAGCGTCTCATCTTCATTTGGGGGTTAATTTGTCTCTTTCATTCCCAAGGTGCAGCTCATGATAAGGAAATAATCAAAAGGGGAAAGCTGCACCTTTGATTACACAGTGTCAACTGCTGAAATGTAAATATGTCAGCCTTATGAAGACGTACTGATGCTGTAACAAAGCTCTATTCATAATGTTTATTTGCCCCACAAATTTTGACAAGTGCCATGATAGACTGCGAGGCAAAAGGGAGGTGTCTTTGGATTGGAGGATTCTGAGGCTCATCCGTTTTTGCAGATGCAAAAGGAAGGCAGTGCGTGGCTCAGTGTGTGCTGTTGTGTTTTGAAAATGCAGGATTTGATGTTGTAATCTCTTCAAGGTGAAATTGGCCTCACGGTAAATAGTCCTGCATCGGTCACGTCCTACAAGATCGCCTTGGTCTTTATATACAGCCCACACCATATTGGGCATTATTAGTTTCTTCAACTACCATTTGGTCTCCATGACTTTCCTGGTTAATGGCGGTGTATATAGTCCGCAATAAAGCAGCTGGAAGTTTATGCTTCCTGCCTGGAAGTTAATGCCATTCTGAAAATGCATCCAGCTCCTGGGCGAACTCTGCAGCTCAAATCTGGTCTTTCTGGGAGCAACGGCTCTTTGCAGTTTTAATGCTTTCCAGCACACCTGAGCCACCACGCTGGGGAGTGTGATAATGAGCTGGAGTTAAGGAACAAACCCAGAATGGTCCATTGAGTTTGGCAGTGCCACTAGTTGTCGGCTCCAAAAGCTTTGGATGGGTTTGACCTCATTGAAGACATTGTATGTGCAAAATATCTCCAAAGCTTCACACTGGAGGCTCCTGAGACCTGAAGGTGTAGTCAGCCTTCCCATAACTTCAACTACTGTCTAGATTCGTGATTACCTTCAGGACTCCCAACCTTTGACGTCTGTACAGTGGATCCTCCAGATCTTTCCTGACGTTGCCATCAGTCACTGGGGGAATTGGAATACCAGGGCTTTTGTTGCTCTAATCGGATGCAGCCCAGGAGAGGATAGATCTTCTTTTCAGTCTTGGTTGTTCTCTCTCTTTTTCATTTTTTTTTACCCCCTCTTGTTCTTATAGTGTCTACTTTCAGATCTTGTTTCCTTTCTGCTGTTCTTTGTTCTCTTTTTCTTTTGAGTCTTGGCTCCTCTCAGGGTTTTCTTTCTCTAATGTCGTTAGACACTTCTGTTTTAGGGAGTGTGTTTATTATGGAATTAGACCTACGTCCTGCTTTGAGAAAATGTCCTTTATTAAAAGTCCTTTATTTAAATAAGACACATCATTAGCTCTGGGAGGAAGCTGTTTAAGTATTCCACTATTAATTTAATCATTACCATGTAGGAAAAGTTCATATGCAAATGTGTTGCAGTTATTGACAAGCCGTGTCTATTTGAACAGTTACAACCATGTTATAACATCTCCATGTGAGTCTAGAACAATACAAGGCAGCACTGGAGCCCTAGACAATCAGACAACCTCAGACAAACAAACATAAAGCTTCTGAGAACTAGTGGGACACCTTTTACACAAACAAGGAAGGAAGCATCTACTTCCTCAACTCATTAACTCAAGTCCAATTAAGTTCACTCGGTTCGAACATCCTCGCACCTCTTCTGCGCGCAGAGACGCTAAGATGAAAACAACAGGCTAAAATGCTAATCAGGCTAATTAGCTTTTAACGAGCAGGGGTTGAGGCACTGGGTATGCCAAGCATGAGGACAAGAACAAGAGCCTCGCACTCTCGTCTCACCCAGAAAGAAAGAGTCAGAGAGAGAGAGAAAGCAAAGCTAGAAAAGAAAAGAGTAGAGCTGACACCTCGCCATCGCACCAGGCCCAATCTCACCCCAGCCCCATACCCGGAAGGGATCTAATTAAGAGCCGTACCCCAGGGGACCTGCTGGGTGATGGAAGAGGGTGGAAAAGCACACAGCTTCAGACAGCACTTCCCCAGCAAGAACTTCCCCTGCCACTCAAAAAACACCTCCAGGATTCACTTCACACCGCTTTGTGGAAGATATTATCTGCTCTGTCTTTTCACACACTAAGACCCGAGTTATAGCTCATTTTATCTTATTGTTTTGCAAAATCACAGGAAAATATGAGTGTGATCACTGTGCATCTTGTAATATCACAGCCTTGACACAGTGTAAACATTACACAGAGCCATTTCCTGCAAAGCACACTTGCTGAAAGGTTTGGGAAATACTCAATGATAAATCCCCAATCATCCATTCATGTAATTCTCATAACTGCTTCATCATGATCAGGGTCATGGTGGGTTCAGAGCCTACATGGAATCAGTGGGTGCTATGTAGGACCATATCCTTCACAGAGCAGTACACTCTCACTCATTCACACACTTATAGACCACACACTCACCAGCAAGGGGTTTTGGACTGTGAGAGGAAACCTGCGCACCTCTACGACACCTGGTAAACATCCGCAAATTCTTTCACGGACAGTGACCAGAGGCGTAAATCACATATTAGTAGTGTTTTACTACAAAATAGTGTTTCTAAAATAACAAACTTCTGTATTCCATGAGTGTTGTTACCAATTTATTACAGTGCTAAACCCCAGAGGCTGTGTGTTTACCATGAATTAAACAACCAGCCTTGAATTACCCCTTAAACACAATAAAAACTCTCAAAACAACAGCATTCCTGTCTCCTCAGGAGACCACACACACCCACAGGCATCTGTTGCAGTCAGGAGTTGGTATATAGCCACTTAGCACTGGAACACTGTCAGCCTTGAGGTTGTGGAATCATAAAGCGACAAAAAGGGATTGATCTCTACTAGTATCATTGAGTTAGCCCAAACAGACAGTGACCCAGCGCTTTGAGGAGTGTTTACAGATATATACCATAATGACAGACGCATAGGAGCAGAACCCATGTGCAATGTATGTTTCCATAGATGTCCTTCAAGTCAATAATGGGAGTAGAATGGGTTAAAATTGGGTCCAATGTTGTCTGTACACTGAAAAAGCCAAAAAAAATCAACCCACTATAGGCCCATATAGGCACACCCCCATATATAGAGAGGTACTGGGCGCCTCATATTAACCCTATAAATGCAGCCCATTAGGGTCCTGCTAATAGTCCATGTACTAATCCAGAATGGCCAACAAGATGCATTTATACTTTATACAGAATGTTTTACAAGATGCCAGACCGTCAACTGAAAGAATATTAAAGGACATTTGGACAAAGAGAGTCTTCACACACATCCAGGCACTGATCACTAATACACACACACACACACACCAGTCCTCAAGTCCTGTGAAACAACATGTTCAGTGGCATAATCGAGTGAAATTTGGTATGTGTGTGTGCTCCTGTTCTCAGAGGAAGCCTGCGTCCGCTGCTGCTGAGCCCAACAGGGGCTTCAAGGAGACTTTAGTGACCCTGCGAGAACTCGGAGCGTGTGGTCACTCAATACAAGATAATTACGGATCTATGAAGCAATGGGAAATAAATTAGTGGCGGCGCTGGACGCGGAATGCATCAATCACGCTCTCGGAGGCCCTCCCACAGGTTTATGCCGGTTGATTTTTGTAGCTGCGGGTGAGGGGGAGGGCCAGGGACATCGATTCAGAGTCGATTTCCCCACAGCAAGGGTGCGGGACACAGCAGGAGGCTGGAAAAGAAAGAGGGAAAAAAGCTCCCCAATTGTATCTGGCCTCGGACAAGGACGCCCACAGAAGATTCTTCTCGCCTCCGAGTGTCAGCATTAAGCAGAGAATCAATTACGGCACCGGCAGCCCCGGCGTCCCCTGGGACACCCGCACCAGGACGTACTTAAGCAGAGTTTACCTGAGTGCAGGGGGGAATGCAGAATCAAGCAGATGCTTCAGAGTGCACACTCTCATCAGTCTGCACTGTATTAGCCCATAACTGCTGACCTTTACAGGCTCCACCCACTGACGCACTCTGGAGGAGGTACCCGCTCGGCGAGGGTCGGAAAGCTTTAAGGACGTCATGCAAATGTGAATTTCCTTTTTTCGGAAAGGGCTGCTTTGGAGCTCCATAGACTCATTCAGTCATTCCCCCACTCACCCAGTCACTCACATCTGTGGACAGTTTCACACACTCACCCAGTCACTCACACCTGTGGACAGTTTCACACACTCACCCAGTCACTCACACCTGTGGACAGTTTCACACACTCACCCAGTCACTCACACCTGTGGACAGTTTCACACACTCACCCAGTCACTCACACCTGTGGACAGTTTCACACACTCACCCAGTCACTCACACCTGTGGACAGTTTCACACACTCACCCAGTCACTCACACCTGTGGACAGTTTCACACACTCACCCAGTCACTCACACCTGTGGACAGTTTCACACACTCACCCAGTCACTCACATCTGTGGACAGTTTCACACACTCACCCAGTCACTCACTCAATTACTCACACTTGTGGACAGTTGTAGACACTCACTCAGTCACTCACACACTCACCTGTAGACAGCTTCATACACTCACCCAGTCACTCACTCAATCACTCACACCTGTGGACAGTTTCACACATTCACCTAGTCACTCTCACACTCACACCTGGGGATGGACCAACCCACACACTCACCCAGTCACTCATACACTCTCACCTGTGGACACACTCACCCATTCACTCACACACTCTCACCTGTGGAGAGTTTCACACACTCACCCAGACACTCACACGCTCACACTTGTGGACACACTCACCCAGTCACTCACACTCCCACCTGTGGACACACTCACCCAGTCACTCACACTCCCACCTGTGGACACACTCACCCAGTCACTCACACACTCACACCTGTGGACACACTCACCTGTGGACACACTCACCCAGTCACTCACACTTCCACCTATGGAAAGTTTCACACATTCACCCACACACAGACACACACTCAGACCTGTGGACAGTTTCAAACGCTCACTCTGTCACTCACACACTCACACTTCTGTACATCCAGTTCCAACTACCAACACACAAGCCCACAAGCCCATGACCCTGGAGCTGTGTCAAAGACACTACCTGCAGCGCCAGCGTCAAATCAAGTCACTGTAGGTGGAGTTCCAAACATCACTGACCACTGTAGGAACCTGCTACTTTCCAAGGAATGTGTCCTACTTGTCGGGATTTGTCCGGATGCAAAAAAAGTAGCAGCCTCTTCAGATATTCATGCACAACAGGCGTTCGCAGCCAGAGTCAGCAGCAGATTGTCAGTGTGTTTGCTTTCCCCGTCTTATTTTGTCTGATGCTCAGAGTAATTTTCCCCCGTGGCTAGCCGCAGTGGGCCAGGGCTGCGTGGCAGAAAGGACTCATTCATTTTAATACATAGTTTCTCTGAACTGTCAGCTCCTCACTGACACAGGTATTTCTGCTTTGAACTCGAACACTTCAGTAATAAATTCCATATATATGCGCAATCGTCTTATTGTGTTTGTGCCTGGGAACGGCACGTTTCGAGGAAAGATTTCAATATCGACCGGCCCAAAGCCCCACCCGCACTGATGGCCTGCAGAAGCAGCTCAAACACTGTGTTTAAAAATCACATGTGATTCCTTCCTGCCATGTTACAGATAGAAAACCCACAGTGGCGATGAAGACCACTTGCATGTGTCCACAATGTCCCCACACTGTCTTATTCCTGAGATAAAGACACCATTAGCTTGTTTGTAGCTTGTTTTAAACACAGTGCTACATCATACATCAGAAACGACGAGGTTGATCTGAGGATGACAGGGCTTTCATCTCTCAAAAGCAGAGACCTCCAAATGTGTGTGTGGTATACTGTAATTACACACTGAAGGCTTGTAGATTCCCCTGTAATTAGTGTAGCTATGTTAAGCTTGTATCATTTTCATAGAAAAGTATGACATCAAATAGGAGGCCACACATGCGTCTAGAGTCCACGCTCATTGCCAAGTGTCAGCCAGAGGAGTCTAAATCCTCGCCAGCACTGGACTGATGCTGATTTCCAAATCTAAAGTCTTCCTCATTGGGGGTGAACCCATTATTTAATGCCCTTTCATTTAAGAAGAGCATGTCATTATTGGATGAGCACTGGAACCCATTGGGTCCCACACCTCATTTAAAGTCCACTACGGGTGCCTGGAAACTTTTGGAGTGGACAGAAGTGTGTGCCCCTCTCTCCTCTACCAACTGAACACCACACACTCTAATAAATTCCCCCAATCAGCCGCCAAAACTCAGCCATCTGTTGGTTAATGAATAAAAATACAGCAATATGCGGCAGCATACGTTTCTATGGCCAGAGCGAGACACAGTCACATTCAGAGCCACATGCACAAAGTCAAACTTTTCCCACTTCTAGCTCGTATGGTTTCTGTGGTTCCAAGCCTTAAACGCACTGTGAGCACTGGCCTTTAGCAGAGGTCACTTACCAAGAGCTGATGGGCAAGTGAACTTGCAGATGGATGATATGAAAGCTACAGTGTTGGTTTATAGAGGGAATAGATATATAAAGCTGTGGATAAGTATCAAACCTGGTTTAAAGTGCATGGGTTCTTCAGAGAGCATTAAGTTATAGTAACTACCAAAGAGAAGCAACTGATATTTATTCCAATATTTTCCTACTATAATTTTTAACATATATAAGAGATAAAAACAAAACATGAGCTCTGGAGCAGATTTATATTTACTTTAGCTTTATATTAACTATAAGGGCCACAATGCCCAGTGCCAAGTGTGGACTAGTGGGCCATGTGACTCCCGAGCATCCCATATAGCAGGCACATTTGGGCTGAATCAGTCTCAATTTTGGCGCTCACAGCTCGATTATGGCACTGGCAAGGTTTGTGTGGGCCAGCTGTAATAAGTCATTCTGGACTCTGGTTATGGCACATGTGGTGTAGCCCACGATATTGGATTTGGCCTGGATGTGTTCCACAAAACACCTGACATCAGGCCTGAGGTGGAGATGTAGCTAAGTTGAGAAAGCCAGAGTCACCCTGAGTCAATACTGTCAGGGTGGTGTGAGGAGTAGATTTAAAGGAGCGGACACACTCGCTACAACACAGGGTTTAATATAGAGATAACAACAAAACGAACTTGACGAAAAACACGAGATAACATTACATATAAACACGGGGAAGAGCAGGAAACAAAACGGCAAGACTGGGGCGTGAAACAGGCAGGAGACCGAACGAGGCACGAGAAATGAGAAACATGAAATAAACGACAACGACGATGAAAACAAATGAACAAACCAAAATGACCGATACCAGGAAGTGAGGGAAGAGGGCTTAAATAAACGAACTTAACTAGACACACCTGACACAGATAACGAGGGAAAAGAAGGCGGGACAAAGGCGGAGAATGAACATAAACAAAGCCATGTGTAGAGACAGGAAAACAGCGAAGAGACAGCCCAAAAGAAAGGAGAAAACAAACCAGAAAGTGTCAAGATGTGACAGACGCCCCCCCCCAAGACACGCAACTCCCGGAGCGTGAAAAACGAGACTCTCCAGGAGCTGGCGCAGGAGGGGGCCAGAAGAACCAAAAACAGGAAACCAAAAGATTCAAGACAAGATAGGAAATGGAGATGGGAACAAGGGACTAGACTTAAACGGATACTGGACAGAACTAGAGAGAAGAGACGTAGAACGAGAGAAGACAGGGTGCTGGAACTTAGGTTTGAAACTGAACGGGGACTGAGACAGAACAGGAGCAGATAAACGTGACTGGACTTGGGACAAGACGGGAGCAGAAACAGGGTACTGACATTTAGACTGGACAGAGGACTGAAGAGGACTAACAGGGAACTGGACTGGGCTTGGTAGGGGTACAGGAACTAATACCTTAACAGGAACAGAAACGAACACGGTGACAGGGACCGGAACAGAAACAAAAACAGACAAAGGCACAGGGACAAGGACAGAGACAGGAACCAGAACAGGGACAGAGACAGGGACAAAAACAACTGGTGGGTGCCCAGGACTGGCAAAAGTCTGAGGAACTGTCCAAGGTGCCAGCCTGGGCACGGTTCTGGGGATTGGCCTCGAAGTCCTTGGTGCCGGAGCCACAGTCACTGGCTTAGAAACGGCCGGGGCCACAGTCACTGGCTTAGAAGCGGCCGGAGCCACAGTCACTGGCTTAGAAGCGGCCGGAGCCACAGTCACTGGCTTAGAAGCGGCCGGAGCCACAGTCACTGGCTTAGAAGCGGCCGGAGCCACAGTCACTGGCTTAGAAGCGGCCGGAGCCACAGTCACAGGCTTAGAAGCGGCCGGAGCCACAGTCACAGGCTTAGAAGCGGCCGGAGCCACAGTCACAGGCTTAGAAGCGGCCGGAGCCACAGTCACAGGCTTAGAAGCGGCCGGAGCCACAGTCACAGGCTTAGAAGCGGCCGGAGCCACAGTCTCGGAGACTGGAGACCCTGCGACGACGTCCAAGGAGGCAGGCGGAACTGCGACGACGTCCACGGAGGCAGACGGAACTGCGACGACGTCATCCACGGAGGCAGACGGAACTGCGACGACGTCATCCACGGAGGCAGACGGAACTGCGACGACGTCATCCACGGAGGCAGACGGAACTGCGACGACGTCATCCACGGAGGCAGACGGAACTGCGACGACGTCATCCACGGAGGCAGACGGAACTGCGACGACGTCATCCACGGAGGCAGACGGAACTGCGACGACGTCATCCACAGAGGCAGACGGAACTGCGACGACGTCATCCACGGAGGCAGGCGGAACTGCGACGACGTCCACGGGGGCAGACGGAACTGCGACGACGTCATCCACGGAGGCAGACGGAACTGCGACGACGTCATCCACGGAGTCAGAAGGATGTGCGACGACGTTCACGGAGGCAGAGGAATCTGTGACGTCGTCCATGAAGGCTGGGGAACGTGCGACGACGTCCACGGAGGCAGAGGAATCTGCGCCGTCGTCCACGAAGACTGGGGAACGTGCGACGACGTCCACGGAGGCAGATGAATCTGCGACGTCGTCCAAGGAGACAGGCGCGGCCGGAGGCACCGCGCAGAGGAAGACAGGCGCGGCCGGAGGCACCGCGCAGAGGAAGACAGGCGCGGCCGTAGGCACCGCGCTCAGGGAAACAGGCGCGGCCGGAGGCATTGCTCTCAAGGAAACAGGCGCGGCTGTAGGCACCGCGCTCATGGAGACAGGCGCGGCCGGAGGTGCCGCGGGCACGAAGAGAGGCGCGGCCGGAGGTGCTGCTCTTCCAGGAACAGGAGCGGCCGGAGGTGCCGCTTTTACGGGAGCAGGAGATGACACGCCCAGCGAGGCAGGTGCTCGTGCTGCTCGCCGAGCACGCGTTTTGGACTTAGCGGGTTTGGGCGCACTCTCGAGGGACTTCTCTGACCGTAGTTCCCCCGGAGATGCGCCTCTGTTAGCCTCCTCTGCCATGTCCTGTGATATGAGGCTAACAGCGCCTGTCCATAACGCCCCCCCAAAAAACTCCCCGGACCTGAGGGGTTTATCCTCGGAAGCAGGGGTACCGGTAAATCCGCGCTCCATAGCTGGGGTTTCTGTAGAGACGTCCTCGGGAGCAGGCTGTGAGTATCTTTCCTCGATCAGTTTTAAAAATGTCTCAACCGTGAGTTCAAGGGCCTTTACTTTTATTAGTTTTTCTGCCCACTGCAACGCCTCTCCTCTTAGTAGGGATTTTATAAAGATGACCTGAACAATTTCAGGTGGAGCAGGAGAGGTCAAGAATTTAAAGTACAGTCGGCACTGTAATAAAAATCCCTTGCAATTGAGTCCGTTCTCAAATTCGCTGAGTACTCCCATGACCGATTGTAAAACTGTTGGCTGATCATCAGTCCTTAAGTTTAGTAAATCCTCCGCGGTCTTTATGGTTTCACCCAGGGATAGAGCTGTGTTGGCTGCGTCCTTGTTTTGATCGGTCATTCTGTCAGGGTGGTGTGAGGAGTAGATTTAAAGGAGCGGACACACTCGCTACAACACAGGGTTTAATATAGAGATAACAACAAAACGAACTTGACGAAAAACACGAGATAACATTACATATAAACACGGGGAAGAGCAGGAAACAAAACGGCAAGACTGGGGCGTGAAACAGGCAGGAGACCGAACGAGGCACGAGAAATGAGAAACATGAAATAAACGACAACGACGATGAAAACAAATGAACAAACCAAAATGACCGATACCAGGAAGTGAGGGAAGAGGGCTTAAATAAACGAACTTAACTAGACACACCTGACACAGATAACGAGGGAAAAGAAGGCGGGACAAAGGCGGAGAATGAACATAAACAAAGCCATGTGTAGAGACAGGAAAACAGCGAAGAGACAGCCCAAAAGAAAGGAGAAAACAAACCAGAAAGTGTCAAGATGTGACAAATACCAACATTCAAGGCCAAATGCGGGCTGTAAGAGAACTGCAGATGTGCCACATCTGGGTCACATTTGGGCCAAAAATTCATTGCTACCTGGGGTTGAGTGATGGAGCAAAGCAAACTTGAAAATCAGTTTTGTTTGTTTGTTTTGTTGTTGCGGCATGGTGGTGACAGGTAGTGTAGCCTGGGACCCCGCTCGGGGTGACTGTCTGTGAGGAGTTGGTGTGTTCTCCCCGTGTCCGCGTGGGTTTCCTCCGGGTGCTCCGGTTTCCTCCCACAGTCCAAAAACACACGTTGGTAGGTGGATTGGCGACTCAAAAGTGTCCGTAGGTGTGAGTGTGTGAGTGAATGTGTGTGTGTCTGTGTTGCCCTGTGAAGGACTGGCGTCCCCTCCAGGGTGTATTCCCGCCTTGCGCCCAATGATTCCAGGTATGCTCTGGACCCCCCGCGACCCTAAATTGGATAAACGGTTACAGATAATGGATGAATGGATGGATGGCATGGTGGTGACAGGTAGTGTAGCCAGGGACCCCGCCCGGGGTGACTGTCTGTGAGGAGTGTGGTGTGTTCTCTCTGTGTCTGCGTGGGTTTCCTCCGGGTGACTGTCTGTGAGGAGTGTGGTGTGTTCTCTCTGTGTCTGTGTGGGTTTCCTCCGGGTGACTGTCTGTGAGGAGTGTGGTGTGTTCTCTCTGTGTCTGTGTGGGTTTCCTCCGGGTGACTGTCTGTGAGGAGTGTGGTGTGTTCTCTCTGTGTCTGCATGGGTTTCCTCTGGGTGACTGTCTGTGAGGAGTGTGGTGTGTTCTCTCTGTGTCTGGGTGGGTTTCCTCCGGGTGACTGTCTGTGAGGAGTGTGGTGTGTTCTCTCTGTGTCTGGGTGGGTTTCCTCCGGGTGACTGTCTGTGAGGAGTGTGGTGTGTTCTCTCTGTGTCTGTGTGGGTTTCCTCCGGGTGCTTCGGTTTCCTCCCACGCTCCAAAAACACACAATGGTAGGTGGATTGGCGACTCAAAAGTGTCCGTAGGTGTGTGTGTGTGTGAGTGAATGTGTGAGTGAGTGTGTGTGTGTTGCCCTGTGAAGGACTTGCGCCCCCTCCAGGGTGTGTTCCCGCCTTGTGCCCAATGATTCCAGGTAACCACTGCAACCCTGAACTGGATAAGGGTTACAGATAATGAATGAATGAATTAATGTTTTCCTGTTTATTTGAGGTTTAGACCATGACATCACAACAAGATCTCCACAAATTAGTACCCGTAGGATGAAATGTAGCGTTAATATTTGTGATGTTTCTATGATCAAAAAGTGAGTTCCCATCCACTGGGGGCGTTGTTTCACTGGAACCACACAAACAGTTCGTTATGAACCTGAAGAAGTATCACAGAAACAGTGCTGTAAACTGTGGGAGATTTAATGAGCAGAGAAAAGAAAAAATCTGAAAAGCTGATTCTAAAATTTTGGTGCTAAGATTTAGACTTAATTATGTAATTGTCACTCAACAACCAATTGGAAACCAAGACTGCAGGAGCACAAACACAACAGATAAATTAAGGAATGGAACATATGTTTATGTGTGTTATTAATGGCATGTTCAGTGTCTGCACACACACACACACACACACACACACACACAGAAATCTGAACTCACAATCACAGAAATCCCAACTTAGAAATGTTTGGCTACAGTTTATTTTATTTACACGTACCAGTCCTGACTCAAGGTCAGTTTTATCGATATATATATATATTCCCAGGAGTCTTACAATGTGTATTAATTATAATTAACACTCATATAATGTGTGCTTGTCATATTTCTAGCTTCCCAGCATGAAAATCAGCCTTTAAACTTTGCCAAAACCAAACCTAACACTAAACCGATCCTTAAAATGAACCACAAATCCAAGAGTCTGGTCCAAAGGCTTTGAAATGTCATCATTTAGGGCTTGTCAACCGCTATCGCTAACACCTAACCCAAAATCTAACCCTGAAATGACCTGTAAACATGACTCTCAGCTTCAAAATGACTATAGTATCACCCTCACAAACAGAGTACAGCATTATTCCGTTCCTACTAGTGCTCTTTTTATTCATGTGTACTAACTTATGGAGATGTGGAGCATGTGGAAAACCAAGTCTTCCCAAAATCTGGTGCTCAAGGCTTCCTCAAAGAATTTACTTCATACACGTGATGAGCTAATACACCTCTTCTAAAGCTTAAAGAATCTCCATATCTCAAAACACCCAGATGGTATGTGTTGGACAGACCTAAGTGCTATATATTTTGACAAATGGAACTTGTACTCCGGTATGTGTTTGGAGGAGATATTCTCATAGCTCTTGTTTGCTCCAAAAACAATGCTCCGCGCCTGGTGTTCGGGGAGTAATCCTCTCAGACTGATCATCATTGTTTTCTGCTGGTGGCTTGGCTGCGTACAAGCAATAACACTGGGTCTGTGAACATTAAATGAGGAATTATGGAGGGGAGGGACAGCGACATTTTCTTTTAAATTACGCTGCCTTTGAGTACGGCCGCTGAGAGCAGTGTGGAGCTAATGAGATGGATTCACATTAACAGTTGCATCAGTGTGAGCTCAGACGGTTAGATTGTTGAAAAAGAAAGAAACGGCTGGCTGGAGGCTCTGCTGCTTACAGTAGAGCGGCAGCAGTAGACGCTCTGATCCGGGCAGAGATACCGAAGCTATAAGCAGAGAATGGGTCGTAATAAAATAGCTTTTTCATGTGGTTAACCAGGTTCAGGAATTGTGTGTTTTTGGGTCATCGTCTTCAATCCCAACAGCAATGTGTCCTGTGAAGTGTTGTAGAAAATCAATGGATATTTTTAAAGATATACCATAAAGTCTCGTAATTCCATTGTTTTTCTGTTAGTGGAAGAAATCACACCAAGATGATTTTAACCACCCTCTTGGGGGCTGTAATGTAGACCCAGTTTGAAGCAAATAAACAACTGACAGCAGGAGCTAGCCAGGCTCAGACACATCTCACACACAGCAGGGTTAGCTTTAAGGGTAAGTGTTACCACCAAAGTAAAGAAAAACAAAGCATCGGTCAGTGGATAACTGTGTCGCTCCAATGAAGTGGCACAGCTAACACGTTTAGTGTCTACATATTCAACTTGGGCCAATCTGTCTGTGTCTCACTGTGGTGGCACTGAAGTGTGCTGTAGTGTTCTCCTGCAAGTGTGTAGAGCTTTCCAGCTTCTGTCTTGTTCTGGTCTCTTGATCTTATTTTTTGATTTAAAAAAAACATATGTAAATGACCACCTTAGGTTTCATTAAGAGTTAATTTTTACAAATTAAGTGTAAAAACACAACTGTGTGGTGTGTTCTCCCTGTGTCTGCGTGGGTTTCCTCCGGGTGACTGTCTGTGAGGAGTGTGGTGTGTTCTCCCTGTGTCTGCGTGGGTTTCCTCCGGGTGACTGTCTGTGAGGAGTGTGTTGTGTTCTCCCTGTGTCTGTGTGGGTTTCCTCCGGGTGACTGTCTGTGAGGAGTGTGGTGTGTTCTCCCTGTGTCTGCGTGGGTTTCCTCCGGGTGACTGTCTGTGAGGAGTGTGGTGTGTTCTCCCTGTGTCTGTGTGGGTTTCCTCCGGGTGACTGTCTGTGAGGAGTGTGGTGTGTTCTCCCTGTGTCTGCGTGGGTTTCCTCCGGGTGCTCCGTTTTCCTTCCACAGTCCAAAAACACACGTTGGTAGGTGGATTGGCGACTCAAAAGTCTGTAGGTGTGAGTGAATGTGTGAGTGTGTGTGTTGCCCTGTGAAGGACTGGCGCCCCCTCCAGGGTGTATTCCCGTCTTGCGCCCATTGATTCCATTTAGGCTCTGGACCCACCGCGACCCTGAACTGGATAAGGGTTACAGATAATGAATGAATGAATGAATATATTCTAACATCCAACTACCCTTCTGGAAAATCAAATCAAATCAAATTTATTTATTTATATAGCGCTTTTCACAACTGATGTTGTCACAAAGCAGCTTCACAGAATTCCAGTAAGACAAGATAAGATAAGAAAAGAGAATTTAATATAACTCTGAGGTACATAAACAGACTATAAAACCCTAGCTGTACCTCTGAAGGGGCATTTACAGTCTCTGTACAACCACATACCTGTATGGCTTCTTTTTCTGACAGTGTTAGGAACTGTGGATTTCTCTGTGGAGGAACCTACTCTGTTCATCATCTCAATTTGAACTGAGGTGAGATCCATAGCGTCTTGTGAAGGATGCGGCGAAGGCTTTTATGAGTCAAGAGCCCAGATCTTCAGTTATGACGACATGCAAAACGTCATTCTCTATGTGGCTTTGACCTGAGTGAATAAAGGCAGTGTAAATCCCCACTGGAATTCTCTTCATTACTGTTGACATATCTATGCATCGCTAATGTGCCTGTGTACCATTTCCCAACACCATTTACATACACATATCAACACCTTCATCAGAACAGCTTCAACTGAAAATCAGTCAACAAAGCGGCACTGTCAAAGCCTGGCTTCCACGAGGATCTGAAGGAGGAACTGAAGGTGCTAAATATTAATAGCTGCAATAAAACCCTTGGCTTACCTCGGAGCATTCGGAAAAGCTGATTAAATGTATCTGGAATTCTTGTAAAGTCAACCATCGGAGAGTTATTGAATGTTTGCCTGTCAGGATGGAAGGTTAAAGGGATATAGAAGCTGAATCCGATTATACGGGTTTTTTTCTTTTATTGCACCAACTGCACATTGTATTCGAGGTGGCCTTGGTCTTAGACTTGGTCTTCATTTACTGTTCCTGACATTCTTACTGATAGTTTCCAATTGGGTTTAATTGCAGCAGTGTGAGGGTGGCACGGTGGCACAGCAGGTAGGTGTCGCACTCCCACAGCTCCAGGGGCCTGGAGGTCATGGGTTTGATTCCCGCTCCGGGTGACTGTCTGTGAGGTGTGTTGTGTGTTCTCCCTGTGTCCGTGTGGGTTTCCTCCGGGTGACTGTCTGTGAGGAGTGTTGTGTGTTCTCCCTGTGTCCGTGTGGGTTTCCTCCGGGTGACTGTCTGTGAGGAGTGTTGTGTGTTCTGCCTGTGTCCGTGTGGGTTTCCTCCGGGTGACTGTCTGTGAGGAGTGTTGTGTGTTCTCCCTGTGTCCGTGTGGGTTTCCTCCGGGTGACTGTCTGTGAGGAGTGTTGTGTGTTCTCCCTGTGTCCGTGTGGGTTTCCTCCGGGTGACTGTCTGTGAGGAGTGTTGTGTGTTCTCCCTGTGTCCGTGTGGGTTTCCTCTGGGTGACTGTCTGTGAGGAGTGTTGTGTGTTCTCCCTGTGTCCGTGTGGGTTTCCTCCGGGTGACTGTCTGTGAGGAGTGTGGTGTGTTCTCCCAGTGTCTGTGTGGGTTTCCCCCGGGTGACTGTTTGTGAGGAGTGTGGTGTGTTCTCCCCGTGTCTGTGTGGGTTTCCCCCGGGTGACTGTCTGTGAGGAGTGTGGTGTGTTCTCCCCGTGTCTGTGTGGGTTTCCCCTGGGTGACTGTCTGTGAGGAGTGTGGTGTGTTCTCCCTGTGTCTGCGTGGGTTTCCTCCGGGTGACTGTCTGTGAGGAGTGTGGTGTGTTCGCCCTGTGTCTACATGGGTTTCCTCCGGGTGCTCCGGAGACCAAAACACACGTTGGTAGGTGGATTGGTGACCCAAAAGTGTCCATAGGTGTGAGTGAGTGTGTGTGTGTTGCCCTGTGAAGGACTGGCGCTCCCTCCAGGATGTGTTCCTGCCTTGCGCCCAATGATTCCAGGTAGGCTCTGGACCCACAACGACCCTGAACTGGATAAGCGCTTACAGATAATGAATGAATGAATGCAGCAGTGCGACTGTTCTCCCTGTGTCTGTGTGGGATTCCGCTGAGTGCTCTAGTTTCCCAAAGGAAAAATGTGTGCATTTGGGTGAGTGAGTGAGTGATGGACTAGAGCTGGGGTATGATCCTGATATATGTCCAATGTTCTCAAGTAGGCTCTGGACCCACAGGCACCTTGAACACCATAATGAATGAATGAATGGATAATTAACTCAGTGATTGCTTGTGGTAGTAAAAGCCTGGTGTAAACTGATACCAACCCTGAGTCCAAAGTTTAGATCCTACAAATGCTCACTTTTACAGATATATAATTGCAGTTAGAAAAACTTTCATATTTGATTATGATGTGAACATAATGTAAAGTTATTCTTGAGCATGCACTCTTATTTATCAGAAAGAAAGGTCTTTCTTTTGCAAGTTGTTCCAATTTGTTGGCATCAAACCAAGCAGAATATACAGTTTAGACTTGAACTTGCCCCAAAAATAAAAAAAAAAGTAAAAGAAGCTAAAAAATATATACAAAGCAAATGTAAATGGAATTCTAGACATAACTCTGGCATTAACATGTCAATAGTGAAAAAACAACTGTTACAATTCCCAACCTCAAAAGGGTTAAACCTTTGTTCTCAACCAACGTTTCGTACATCACGCTCCGCTCTCTCCGAGCCGAGCTGAAGGCTGCACACGTAGGTGTGTGTCAATCAATACCCTGTATACTAATCTCAAACCTCAGGCAGAAATTACAATCCACGTCTCCGAAACAATACACTGGGTTGCCATCATCGCAAAAACAAATTACTTGAGTCTGCACTTAATACAGACTTATAACAGTCGGTGGCCAGCAAGACTGATTTGTTTACCTGAGAAATTATGAAGAAATAAACAGAACGATAGAAAGGTTTTTTGTTCCCTGCAGGAAATCCTTTCAACTGTCAGACCCAGGTGAGAAAATGCTACACTCTACAAAGACAGGAGAAAAAGACCCATGCAGTAATAGACTAAGTAAATTACCAGGTGAGAATCACTGGCCTGCCTTGTTTTTTAGAGTAAGGCCTTTAGTTTCACCCCCAGTGCCTGTAGGGTAAAGTTACTCTCTGCTGGTGCCCTATGGGATTTCTAATGTTATGTTAGTGCTTAGCCAAGAGTGGCAAACATGACCACAGACATTAGGCGCTTGATAATGTTTAACCTTCTTTGCAGCGGTCTGTGGTCTTTGCTAATGGTTCAACCAGTATGTGTTTTCTGACTGTGGGCGGAAACGTGATCACCTGGAGGAAGCCCACACAGACACAAGGAGAACACACCACACTCCTCACAGACAGTCACCCGGAGGAAACCCACGCAGACACAGGGAGAACACACCACACTCCTCACAGACAGTCACCCGGAGGAAACCCACACAGACATAGGGAGAACAGACCACACTCCTCACAGACAGTCACCCAGAGGAAACCCACGCAGACACAGAGAGAACACACCACACTCCTCACAGACAGTCACCCGGAGGAAACCCACACAGACACAGGGAGAACACCGCACATTCCTCACAGACAGTGACCCGGAGGAAACCCACGCAGACACAGGGAGAACACACCACACTCCTCACAGACAGTCACCCGGAGGAAACCCACACAGACATAGGGAGAACAGACCACACTCCTCACAGACAGTCACTCAGAGGAAGCCCACACAGACACAGGGAGAACACACCACACTCCTCACAGACAGTCACCCGGAGGAAACCCACACAGACACAGGGAGAACACACCACACTCCTCACAGACAGTGACCCAAGGCAAAATATGATCCCACAACCCCAAGAACCCTGGAGAAGATTGTAATTCAGTGGAATGAAATTTAATTTCAATAAAATTGAATGTACTTCACACTGCCCCTTCTCTAAAGGCCTAGAAGCCCCTGAGGGTTCTCCACTGCGGAGTCCAGATGCTTAAAATAAATTTTGCTCTGTCCGTGAAAAACACACATAATCCTAAACGGCCAGCGAGAGCACAACAGGCGTCTATTGAGTCCCCGATGAAAATGACTTAAGCAGAAATTAAGCTGATCTGAGTCACTGCCGAAATACTGTGATCTCAAATGGAGCAATTAGCAGTAAGAGGGTTACTGTACATTACCCTGAAAGCTTTTTACAGCGTCGGGAAGGAAACTGCTTGTGAAGTATATTTGTAGGCCAGAAATATAAATAGTCCCTGGAAGAAAACAGTAGGTATTGAAGATTCTTAACAGCTATAAATAGATTTAGCATCTCATTCCCATTCGGAGGCAATAAGCACACATCAGTGGGGTTCACTACAATACATTTTTTTAACAGATCCAAAGACTGGTAAGGGAATAAAAACAGCATCTTTGATATTTTTCTTTGTTACTTTGCATCGTTTTCAAAGCTTTAAAGAGAAGGCAACAAAGTTTTGGCGTGAACTTTGGAGCCGACGGCGTCATTAGCATTCATCTCGCGATGGAACGTCTCCCTCAGGTGTGTTGTGGAGATGAATAATGAGCATCAAGATAAATAATATTCACCAGAGCCTCGTGCTATTATTACTGTGTGAAAGGTAAGCAAACAAACCTCGCCAAAGTGAGGACAATGACTGCTGGAGAACGGCTCCCTGACGCCGCCTCCCTTTAGACCTCCATGCTTTTCCAAGTCATGTATTAGTCGTGTTACAGGGGCCTTGAGAAAGCGTCTTGTCTTAAGGTGGGGTTCTGTTTTCCATCTGAACTCCATCCGTCATGTATATTATTCTCCCATGAACCTCTCCATCATGTGCCCTCCAAATGGGCTTTGAACAGAAGATTGAATTCTTTAGTTGGATTTCTCCCAAGGATTCGTTTGAGTGAAAGAGCAAGCTGTGAGTGCAACGACCCCTCGGCCCAGTTCAGTTAGACACAGTGCCTCTAGTGGAATCCAGTTGTTATTACAACACGGACGGGTGTAGGATAACGTCTCATCCACGTTTTTAACAACAGAGGGCCGGAGTGACAACCAGGGCGTCTTGTGGCTGGAACAGACTCGCCAGCAGTTTTCATTTTTTTGCAGCTGATATTTAGCATTAGTCTTTTGATATAAATGTGTCGATTAATTAGTTTTAGTTTAAATTTAGTCGATTAGTTTTAGTCGTGTATTTTGAATGGTTCACTATTTTCTAGATATTATTCATTACTAAACAATAACTTAAAATGTGTTGCATTTAAAAACACATTAACTAAATTATAGGAATTAAAGGAATACGGCCATTTTATTTTTTCATATACATTTAGCATTTATTCATCATTAACATTTTAAAGGAGCACCGCATTATATTTTTACCTTAAAATCATGATGCTACTCTGGGCTCAGCACTGCAGAAACGACACTATGTAACTTTTGGAGGAGAGGTGGAAACCCTTGAACCACTGAACCTCTTTTACACATGGCACAAAGAACACACTACAGTACCTGCTGCTGTGTTACATGATTATGGGGAAGAAAGAGAGTTTCAGAAATACTGGATCACATGAATCGACTGTTGGTATCTTTAAAAAAAAAGCTCTTCCTCCAAACCCACTAACTAGCATCTCTGTTCATGGAAAGAGAGCAGCTGAATAAATTCAAAGTAAACGTAGATAACGAAGAGTCAGTGAACCCCCAAAAAGTCATTTTCGTGAGCGTCCTTCCCCTGACAACATTCAAAAGACCGAGCATTTTCCTGTTTTTATTTCCTTGTAGTTTTCTGTTTTCAGATTAGAAATACTGAGCCATGCATTAGCTTTTATTCATTGGAGTAAGGTGCAATATTTATCTAGTTCTTGTCTGATGTTTATTGTGAAAAATAGGTTGACAATGAACATTTTTCATCATACTTTATTTGTTAACAAACTACAGCAGCAGTTCCAGAAGAAAGCATGGTAAGATTGGGGTCTTGGCTAATGTGCTTCAAGAGCTAAGCAGTATATCCATGTCAAGGATGTGTAGGGTCATCATAAGAACATATAAAGAATAGCTGAAAAACACTGAGAACAACTACCTTGCCGAAGTTTTCTTGATGTATCCATGACACTCAGACAGAGTACAAACAGAGTATACAGCAATCATTCATGGGGTCTTGGTCCCTTTAAGTAGGCCAGGTACGTTCCTCCCATCCTGTCTTGTGGTGGGCTTTGAGGGCACTATGATGGATGATGGATATCTTGGGTAATAGTGGTCTGCAGGTGTGCGTGCGGCTCCCCAGCGGTGGAGGACTCCCGGCTGCATATGAAGCACTGCAGCATGCTTGATCAACCAGATGAAACAGAATCACCCTCCGAGGAGCTCTGAGACAACAGCTGTGGAGCTCCTCTCCTCCAGCCACTCCGGGTCTTTCCATGCCTCGACAAAATCATCAAACCAACCAAGGGGATTTCATAATGACACTGCCGGAACGAGACGGAAAAAGTCTTCGCAAGACGCCATCTACGTTTTACATTATGCGGCCACTTTATTAGAAACACTAACCTGGTGCATCCACCTTTGAGACTGGAGGCCATCTGCTGATGGCCAGTTTGTGTGAGGCATGCTCTATCCCATCATCCGTGGTCAGTTTCTGACCATAAAACCACACTCGGCTCAACATTCATTCATCCTCACAGACAGTGACCGGGGCCGATGATTGAACCCAGGACCCAGAAAATTCGACTTAGCTGTTCTCTAAGCTGTAAGTCCAGCACTGTTCATGTTGGGATAGCCCCAGGTGTGTGCACCAAATGTTCAGCTTGGTTTCCAGGTAAGTTTACACGTTTTACTAAAAGACAATTCCCAGGATGCGTACAGTGTTTACTGACATTTGTAAAATGTGTATGTTTTTGAGGATGTCCATGTGAATTTCTGGCAACCCAGAGTGAAAACCCTAACCCTAAACCTAACTGCAAGCTCCAAACAGTGAGAAATGGCAGTGGTTGTGCTTGTTTAAACTTAATGGCTGCATCCCAATTCTATACTACACACTAATCCTATGTAGTACACTTCACAGGTTATAAACTAACACTACTACTGTACACTCAGAAAGTGCACTAAACATTAGACAGAGGAACATGAATGCCTTAATAATCCAACATACACTGCCCTATTTTAGAGCAGAAACAGTTATTTTATGACCTACACTGTGCACTACACAGTGTGGAGGGAGATATTTGTGTTTCCGCCTTTGAGAAAAGTGATCGTGAAATAATTATGAAATGCAGTGAAGCTGTTTTAGTAAAATACTAGGGCACTAGCCCTGGAGATCTAGTTTAAATGTTCTAAGCATTCTCAATGATTCAGTCCAAAAACCTCCTGCAAAGCCAAGACTGCAAGGTTAGAATCCGTCTTGCAGGGAGGACTACGGAGATCTCAGAGTCCTCTCTGGGACGCAGTGGGACATTTCAGTGATGTTCCCGCCTGCACACTTTCTTCCATCAAAGTCGCAGTGTTCCTGCAGAGAAAAGAGACGCAGCAAATGTCAGCGATTCTCTCGGAGCACCGCTGAGACTGGACGCCCAGAGATCGGGTCAGCTGACGTCAGGCAGCCCCTCGCTGGGGACCGGGACACCACTCCACTCCCCTTACCGTGCTCCATTAACTTGGACATCTCCCTCCAGCCGAGGGATGGATTCGGCTCCTCCATGTGTGAAAAAAAACGACTTATTCCTGATGGGGAAAGTTCAAGACGACATACTGTATCACATTCACTGGGTCCGCACTATGATGTGTTAGTCTGAGAGTGGACCATACTCTAATTAAAGCTATGTTGCATTAAACAGGACTGAGAATGAGGGAGTAAACAGAAAGTTACGATAGAAAAGTTGTTTGGCTCAAGGCGAAATACTGCATATTTTATTTGACTAAAATATAGGATTCATACAAAGTAAAATTGCTATTTTAGAGATATTTAAATGGTGGTTTGACAAATTGTGGGTTGTATTCTCTGCTTTTTGTCCTCCACAATTTCTTCTACTCCACAAACATATACATGGCATTGATTTAAAGTTTCTAAACGTTTAAACTGCAAGGGAGAAGCACGAGAAGTAATTACTGTGAAACTAAACTACCCCTTGCCTCAGTTCTCCTTACTGCTCTCTCCCTCACAACCTTTGTGCTGCAGCACTCTCCGGGAAACTCTTGGGAGACAGAGTTGAGCGTTTGGGGGAGAGCAGACCTGCAGCCTGCTTTGTGAAGAGCTGCAAATCGACGCTGGATTTGCGTGGGATCTGCACGTGAGCTGCGTCTTACGTTTGTTTTCAGCAGTCTCCTCCATCCATACACAACCTAATCATTTTCCTTCGGAGATACCCCCGCTTTAAATGATCGACCTTTGCATGGGTGATAAATGATGAGCTACAGCTGTTCCTGGCTCCTGCCCAACTCCGCTGCCCCAGAATCAGCTTGTGGCTCCGCTCTCGCTCCTCTCTGCTGCTGTGCGTGGTCGTGTTGCTACAGCAGGAGGAAGTTATTTACAGCTTGTTTCAGGCTCAATTGCCTGGGCGACTTATTTGTTCACCGTTGATATGTATTTGCCGTAAGTCTATCTGACATTCCTGACTGCTCTAAGACCCCTGAGCGCTCCCAAACATCGCTCCTTAATCATCCACAAGATTTTACTAACACCTAATGAAGCAGGCACTCTTAATTGAAATGGGTTTGTGAGAAAATGGAAATGAAAAACAATAAGCAAGAACGATATCCGCCAAAATTGTGCTGAATAATTCGTAACCCTCAGAAGTCTGTAGTTATTTCTGTCATTAATTAACAATGAAAACTGAAAACCTTGATTAAATTGTTCATTAAAGAGTTCTGCACAAATTGGACTCCCATTTAATGTACTTTTGTATTAATATGATTTTTAGTATGTGTTTAGTATGTGTTTATAATTATAAAACTTCAAATTCATTCCAAAATAATTACATGCAATTATATATTTATTACATAGTTATACTAAACTTATATAGTAGTTCTATACTAAGCTTTATACATGTTATGCATTGGTGATTAAAGAATGTCCATGTTTGTGAATATATCACGTGTTGTTACATGTGTAATTACATAGTAATAAGACTCCATATTAGGTTGGCCCTTATTTATTGAATATAATGTAATCTCTGAAGGTACTGTAGCCTTTTACTAGTACACAGTCAAACCTTAAGGGCCCCTTTAAGACACATTTACACTGCTTTGCTGTTTGTATCGTCTGTAAACCAAGAAATATCTGTCTAGTACGCCAAATCTTTTGTTTCCGACAGGGTCCCTGCAGTATCTAAGCCAAACGTCAAGGCGGCCAACAGTTAATCGTCAACGACAAGTGTAATTCATGGCATAATGACACAAGGTCTCTCGGCAGGTCCTTCAAGAGCTCGTTATTAAAGGAAAGCGTCTTTGACGTTGTGCAGAGTGTAGGGTTGTTACAGTCTCCCAGTGCGTGCCTTGAGTCTGTGCGTCCCACATTAAAGAAGGAAGAAGGAGAGATGCTTCAACACGTCGTCTCCCTGCTGATTAGCCCAAGCCCAGCATGCCTCCTGTCAAAACACTGCCCCCACCAACCCACCAGCCAGGAATAGACACACACTCTCACTCTCTCTATGCACTTATCCATCTATCAGCTTTAGCTCTCCTCCCGTGCTTTGGCATACGTCAGCGAGACATTAAACAGAGGGCAGTTCTCACCCTTTTCCCTGTCGGCTTACGTGAGGCAGCACCGTGGAAAACAAACAGTGCTTCGGAGACAGCTGTACACACACTACAGACACTCTGCCACCTTTAATTGTGCTAATGATGGCGAGAAACTGAGGCTAAAATAAAAGCTTGGAAGCATTGGATGTGTTCTTTTTCGTTCTGTTTTTTTAGAAATAAAGTTAGTCTTAAACCGATATACGACAGAAACTTGTTCTCACTTCTGTTTAACGTTTTTGAAACTGGGATCCCATTCATGACTATTCCTGATCCTGTTTCACTGGGGTATAAATATGAGGCGACACAGAATACACATTCCCTGAGATACGGGAATGTGGAGGTACGCGAATCTTGAAACGGTTGGACAATAAAAACCTCATCAAGCAAAGGGAAGCAAGTTTAAATTATTCCGTGTCCATTGCTCTAGTTGTACGGGAATGAACTTGCACAAATACTATATTTTCTGAGTTGAAATTGTTTGCTAGAGGAGTCACGGTGTGTGCATGTTCACACTGCACATTGTGTAATAAATCTGAGCAGAACCAGAGCCTTTTGTGTGCTCCATCTCACATTTCACTGTACAATGTTAAATATAAAGGTGCTACAAACAGTTTCTTGGAGCAGTGCAGTAGAAGAACCACTTCTGGTTCCATAAAAACACTTTGTTTGTTAAAGGGATGTGAGTATGAAGAGCTGGGTAAAGGTTTAATCAGGGAATTATGTTTGAACAAAGAAGTGATAATAATCACAGTTGTTAATTAAATTTATGTCAATGTCTATAGGAGTGTTTAGCTTATTTCGACCACATTCATTACACATCAACTGCATGGTGAGACATTATTAACATATATCTTTAGATGTATTGCAGTGTGGGAGCTGTAGTGTGCCTGGAAGAGGAGCTACAAGTATTTTACCTCAGTACACACCATGGGCGATGGTTAAGCAGTCACACATTTCTCCAGGATTCAAAGTTGGCCGATTTACAAGAGTTGTACCAGGTCTCCCCACCCTGTTTCAAAGTGAAGTCATATATATGTTACTAAGAGGCCATTCTCAGGAATCGTACTGAGTACTATTTATAACTGGCCCCTGAGAAATTAGCCTTAGAATTTACCCTATAACTTGAACCTAACCCCAACCCTAAACCTAACCCTAATCTTAAACATAATTCTAACTCTAAGCTCAATAAAATTATAAACTATAGTGTGTTTATGTATAACATTCTCCCACAACGGTTTACAGCACTGTTTCTGTAATCCTTCTTCAGGTACAAAACATACAGTGTATGTAGAATTAGTGAAACTCTGCCGCTATAAATAATGTTAAAAACAATGGGCTGCTATTAATAGTAAAATATGTGCTAATATTTGGAGATTGTTGTTGCATCTTCTTTAACAAAAAACACATGGAAGATGCACCAATACAAAGCCTTTTTATTTCACCCACGTATGACAACAAGCACTTATACTGTAAGGATATGAAACACATTAGTGTCCATTACTCAACTTCAAAACATGCAGAATGTATAAAATGTGTTCACATAAGTAGTGAAATATCAGTATTTCTCAGAGAATGGTCAGGAAAGAAACAGCCGCCCCGCTGCCTCGCCTCAACTGACCCATTTCCTGGTCTTCCACATCATCAAGTTATTAAGTGATTTCACAGCTGAGGTGGATTTGTGGCTCAACTGGAGCTTCTGGAAAGATTGGCAGAGGTATGTTCTGTTGGTGGGAAGAGACGATGGTGGGAATGGGGGGTTTTGCTGGGTGGCTCCTCGACCTATTTCTCCATTTATTGCTGTGGTCATGGGATGATTTGGGCTTCTGTATTTTTACTGAGTCACGGAGGATAGGTTGGAATTAGAGTTTGCACACAATATCAGTGTGTGAATTGTAAATAGTGTACAAATTAAAGCATATGTGAGTATCTGGCAACTCAGCATGAAACATCAGCCATAAAACTAAGACCAAATTTAACAATAAATCTAATTCTAAGCTCCAAAAGATTTTAAAAAGCACTGTTTAAAGTGGATGAATCTGGGTTGGTCTGTGTGTGCTTTGGCGTTTTTCCACTGCATGGAACCTACGCGACTTTACTCGACTCGGCATGGCTCGGCTCTTTTGTTTTTCCACTGGCCAAATCTGGTACCTGGTCCCTGGAACAAGGTACTTTTTTAGTCCCTGCTCACACCGGGTTCTAACCATGCTGAGTAGGTACTAAACGGTGACGTGTAAACCCTGCAGAATGCTGATTGAGAGAGAGCCATGTCAATCACTCTTTCAAGTCCAGGACAAACTCGCAACTTGTAAAATCTCTTAAATTACTGCAACTTTCACGTTTATTTTTACAAAAATTTCCACTTCAGTCCAAAAAACAAAAACAACATGTAAAAACATGATGAGTCAACAGCGCCTAACTTTGTTGTGGTTTTCAAAGCCAGTTATTCCTGTCACAAAGAGACCGGGCTTTGTGATGTCACTGGCTCCATTTTGCTATCGTGTAGAGCCAGACACGTGGTGGAAAAGCACCATTTGTGTGTGTTTAGGCATGTATTTTGCACATTGTGGGGACCAGAAGTCTTCAGGACATGACTCCTGCATTTTTTTAGAGCCACATTCAGCAGGAAATGTTGGCAAATGTCAAAAATCTCACCCTGACATTCATCTCAAAGGGAACAGTGAGACACCAGGGATGTTCTTCCAAGCTGTGTTCCATGGTCCAACCTTAGAACTTGAGTTATTCACACTTCCATAGTTTCACAGTCCAAAGAATCCCAAACACTCAGCTCTACTGCGGTCAGTTCATTTCCCTGAGAACACCAACTTTTGATTTGTTCTTCTTTTGTGTCTATTTCCTTTTCCAAATAAGAGCGTCTTGATTCTACATGTCCTTTCAGACCCATGGTGTTCAGCTGTCTTCTCACAGATCTCAGAGCTTGGTTTTCTTATCTCTCAACAAACAGGGAGAAGACGGTTTGGGTGCTCTGTCAGGTCTTGTACAGTCGTTAGGAGTCCCTCTTTCTCCTCAACTTTCAATAATTATTTGCGCAGTTCCCTTCCTTATGCAAGTGGATTATCTTCCAGATAAAGACTGCATCTCTAAAGATCAGTGAGCACAGCGCTAATCTGACTCCATATCTCTGCATTTATGTTTCATTTATCTACATTACGTGAAGCATTTCTTTTCCCGTTGGCGCTGATGCTTTTATTCTGTTGTTATTAAACACTCATGAGGTTTAATCAGTATAGAAACACTAGCCTGTGGTCAAGTTTAAATTATTCACTCAGGATTTTGTGCTCAACTTGCAGAATTAAGCGGGGGGGGAAAGCACTTTGTTTATGCCACAAAGCTATAAGCCTCCACAACACTAGGTCAACACTCAGTATCCTCCTCAACAGAGGACAGACTGCTTAATACACCTCCCATGACCATTAAGTTAACCGCCACATCGAGAACTTCGAGAAGTCATGGGTTTATGTAGAGTGTCCAGAGCTTCTGTTCTTTTGGAACAAGTCTGTGAGGATTTGATGGCACCACAACCCATGCCAAAGAATTAAATGAAGGTCCTTCCCTCTGGAGAAAGCAGTTCCACCCATGTGCAGCTGCTCCAGAGCATTTCATTTGATGGTATACATTCTGTGGAATTATAGAAGACAAGTAGATAGACGTCTGGATTTCTGTGTCCATTTTGGCAGCTGATTTTTGATTAAGATTTTGTTTTTTGATTAAAATTTCTATTAGTTTTAATCTCATTTTAGTCATTTACTGTTATTGCTGTAAGTTTTAACCCTTGCAAGCCAAGACTGATTCGACTCCACAAGCTTCAACTGTATGAATCATTGGCCACCATTTGACACGATCGAATCCCAGCAGCTCAAAGAAACGATTCTTCAACAGTCGACTCCTCGTCACTAACTGCGTTTGCTTTAGACAAATTCGTCTTTCCCGCTGCTCCCTGTTCAGACATTTTCCACAAAGATCACTGAAGATTCTCATGTTCTCATCTGTGTAATGACGTGATCATGGCAGAGGTTAATGGACAAGCGCTGATAACCATCAAACACAACTAACCAATGTTTCACAGCAGTGCACAGCATATGACCCCCGTCCATGAGCTCAGCGTCCCTTACCCACCACCGTCCCGTGACGAAATTAGTGCAGAATGCTGTGTGTGGGAGGGAAGGTAATGCCCAGGGTGTCCTCCGCTCGGTTCGCCCTCCTCTCGACCTCCAGCTCAGCAATCACATCCCAGCCCCGGGTCGCAACCAACGGGTCAATGTTTCAATAACGTTATTTCAGAGATATTACACCAGTGGCCATACTTAAATTGATAAACATTACCAAGGTTAATAGGATATGGTGTTGAGGGCGAGAGGAAGCTGGGCCAAGGTGCATTATTCCCCCATAAATCTGCAGGAGGGGAAAGCCACCTAGGCCCTGGATCACCACTCTTACACTGGGCTAATAAAGCCCACAGAAAGCCGGACCATCAGGCCCAATCCATTCTCAGCGACATCGCGCCACCAGACTCCTCCATTATGATTTTATTTTTATATAACAGGCGAGCTACTCTGGGAAATGAAGGCTCTTGATGCTCCACTCAAACAGAATCAAAGGAGGGTCTACCTCTAGTTGTGTAAAGCTGGATGCCATATGTGTGTGGGGGTGGGGGTGGGGGGGGGGGCCTATGCCCTCACAGTTGGAATTCAGACCACTTGGAAGTCCACTTGGAAACCACTAAAATTTGTGTAGACCCCCAGGGAAAAGTCATTTCAAACAAACAAATAAATAAATAGATCAAATAAAAACTTTGCATAATGTATCCTTTCCTGAAATCTTGTGCTGACCCCACCACTATAACCACAGCAATATTCAAACAAATGGCTGTCCACTCTGTCCACTCAGTAGCCATTGGACGATTGAATTACCCTCAAAAGGGTGCCTACAAATGATTGGTCAAAGAGGCTAATGATGGGTTATGAGCACAGATAAGCCTGTATCACCAGGTTTTCATTGGACAACAGTAGCCGCACCGGGTCTGATTCATGCCCTATGCCCCACCGAGCGGGTCATTACAGAGACGTCACACACACACACACTCTAATTGGCCTTGTTTTCTGGCTGTATGTATACACGCCAGCCCCACGCTGCGCTCAGCACCTAATAATCCCAGTAATAGACAGCACTGTTCAGCGTGTGGCAGAAATATCATTGGAGGGCTTACGGTGGTCTGTTAAAAGACGGTGAAATGCACTCTTCGAGGACATAGACCACGCAGCTGAGGGGAAAAAAAGCTGAATTGGCTGAAGTTTCACCGGCTTTAGGAGGATTAGGATTAGCGCCGTGCCATCTGTGCCACAAACGTCCACGCTGCTTAATTGTCCCGATTGTGTGAGAGGGTGTGAGAGTGATGGTGAGTAAGTAAGAAAGAAAGCGAGTGAGAGAGAAGGATAGAGATAAATACAATGTGTTTATATTTAGGTTTAGCATTAGGCTTAAGACTCTTATTACTGGGCTTCTGATTGGCACAGTGATCTAAATGATGGTTCTATCATCAGGAGATCAGAGGTTCCGTCCTCAGGGCATCCTAGGGAGCCCCACCATGAGCATTGTTCAACTGATGTGACAGATCTGGGCAGTTTGCATTCACCTCCTGTGCATTAAGCTGAACAGTGGTGACAGATTGTTGACAGTTTGAAAAGAAGCGGTGGCTTGGCCTCACGAGTCTCAGAGGACACATATGCTCAACCCCCATCCTCCCAAGGCTGGAATTATTAACATTATAAAGTAGGGCAGATATATGCAGAAATCACCCTCCAAATTTAATTTCTAATCAATGTCTTGCAATATTCAGTGTCACAAAAAATGTGGTAATAGACAATAACAAAGGATTATGTTTGTTTGTTTGTTTAAAGACCTGTTGTAGAGATTGAACATGACATATGGTCATAGAAAGAAATGTCTACCTAAATATCTAATATATATAACAAAATCAAGTGTGTGTGTGTGTGTGTGTGCGTGTGGGTGTGTGTCAAGGAGGCTGTATTTACACTCGGAGGACTGGGCTCAGTCCGCTCTGATGAAGACTGATAAATGTGACATCACTCTGTCTAAAGATCATTAAATGTCAGGTCCTGCAGCGGCAGCAAAATGCACTGGCAGAAAGTCAATTGTGCGTGTGTGTGGGGGGCGGTTGTGGGCTGGGCCAGGGGTGTGTGTGTGTGTGTGTGTGTGTGTGTGTGTGTGTGTGTGTGTGTGTGTGTGTGTGTGTTTGTATGAGAACACAAACTGCTCCCCTCCCCCACTGCCTGAGCAAAGATTTCATATGTCACACTTGTCATATGTCAGAGTAAGTGGTGATCATTTAGCTTTGACCGCTTATTGTAGGTTTGAGCTCTTATTTCATTATATAGACATTGGAAATGTTGGCTCAGAGCACTCTGTCTTATAAACCCTCTTAGCAACAGGAAAACTAAGGCAAAGCTAGTGCTTTTTAGCTGAGACTCTAAGAACCACATCATTACAGAAAATGGAGCACCCACACACTCAGCGGAGAGTACCCTAAACCCATTCTGCAGGTACAGAAACACAAACGTGAGAGGAAGGTGAAGGGATGAGTTCTAATAAAGTGGCAAGTCAGAGGAAGTAGAAAGTGGAAGGCAGGGGTTTCTAATAAAATGGCCAGTGATAAATAGAGAGTAAAATAGAGAGGAAAACAAGGGTTTTAAATCATTTAGTCAGTGTGTGGAATTGGAAGAACAGACAATTAGGGTGTTTCTAATAAAGTGGCCATCTTGCTGTATACTGATATATTTCTTAAATCACAAAATTAAATAAGTTCCCGATATGTTTCTTTGCGTCCATTAGGCGTTGATTGTTAGGTAACAGTGCATTAGCAGTGTCTCTTTGTGTTTCATTACCCACGCTGTCTCCGGCGGATCGTTTGAATGTATGAGGGCTTATTATCGAGCACAGCACTAGCGCGGCACGCCCTCCAATGCCATACATAATGCCCTATTAATATGTAGATAATGCAGTAATTGAGAGTTTCTTTCGAGCGCAGTAAGTGCGGGAAAATTAAATGCAGGTGAGCGCTAAATATCGCCAAGGTCAGGTTAGGAAAATTGGGTCTTAATTACGGTGTTTAGTCAGGCATGTAGTGTCGAAGCGGAGCCATGAATAACTCGGCCTGGCCCTGTGTGTTTTCTCACAGTGTGTGTGTGTGGTGAGACAAAATTAGTCCCAAGTATTGTATTTTAAGCACTTCCTATGAAGATCCTAATCAGGATTGGAGAATTAATCATCTAGGAGCTATTGTGGCTGCCGAGCATGTCTCAGATCACTTAATCTTGCACCTGAGGGACTGCCAGCCCTGTCACTCACCAGTGAAGACAGAAATCACCTTACAGAGATATATAGAGCATAACAAAAGGAGATTTTGCACCACATGGTACCTACATTACCCAACTGTACTTGACTCTAGTCACTGTTTGGTCCCTGGTACTTGGTTCCTTGTTGCACTAGCCAATCACTGTCCGATCAGCTCTTAGCAAATTTACTCATCATGGCAGAGTCCCTATTTGGCTCACTTGAAACCATAATTGAGCAGATACCAAAAAAGAACCCGGTACCAGGTATCAAATTTACCTAATGAAAAGCAAAAAAAAAATCAAATTAATGAGTTGAGTAGTGTAGGTACCTTTGGAAAAGTACTTGGTGGACATTTTTTCTCATATAGTGCACTGTAAAAGGAGGAGGGAGCAATCTGAGATGCACACACTGCTGAAACATTCAGAAAGGATTATGTTTTAATGAGGGTGTCATAATATAATTATTAACACAGTAGCTCATTGATTTTAGTCCTGTCCGAATACACCTAATCATTATAGAACTAAAGTTATAACACAGTGTCGTGCAAGTGATAGCAGTGCGTGACACTTAAAAAAATTATTCCAAATCCTGGCCTTAGTCTTACTCTTAGTCTTTACACTAGTCTTGGCCTGAGTCCTAGTCTGGCTAATGTTGGCCTTGCAAGGTTGTGAGACTAACCAGACTATGACCAAGATCAAGACCTGTAAATACCTGACTTAGATCTGAATGGTAAAGGACACTTAGCAGTTGATGATTAAGACCAAGACTAGAATGAAGCCATGAGGAGAATATGTACTGGTCTTGATCACGTCAAATAGTCTTAGTCTTAGTCTGGCCTCTGTTTGGCTTTGGAAAATTGTGAGACCAACCACACTATCACCAAGACTAAGCCTATGAGCTCACCAGGAAAGACCATGTACAATTGTGACCTCATATTAGTCTTATCAAGGACAAATACTAGTAGGAGGTCACTAAGAAAACACAAGCTAGAGCTGTGACATCATACTTGTCTTGGTCTGAGTCATGTGATCAGGGTCTTGGCCTTGAGCGAACGTGACCTTCACCACAGCTCTAGTATCTGCCACCTGACCATGGCCGACTCAGAAACAGCACTAAATTAATTTATACAAAACTAATTAGGCGGCTGGCTTCCTGATTAAGGCTAAACGTGAGCCCCCCGGAGGAAACGCGAGATGACCAGAGGACGCTCTGTTTCTATGGTGCCCGCTTCATAACGGTTATAATTACGCGATGGAGGAGCTGGAGGGGAGGTTTCTGTCGTCCTTTAACCCTGAGCTGTGAATATACAACGGGCTGACTCACCATGCAGTGCTGGACGCGTCCATCCAAAAAAAAAACACAACTTGGACATTGATGAAGCACCAGTGTGGACACTAACTCTGGCTGATTTATCAGTGTCCGTAGTGCAGTTATCAGTGGCTGACCTGTAAAAATGATCAGGCCGTGGAGACCCCAAAGAAGGGGGTTTATGTGGTTCGCTGAATTTGAAGAGTATGAAAAGTGGACATTAAAATGGACACGAAGGACATAAAACTAAAGATGTTTTCAGAGCGGGTATGATTAGGTGGTGGTTCTTTCTCACATGGTGGTGGTGGTGTGTTAATGTGTGTTGTGCTGTTACAAGTGGGTCAGATAGAGCAGGGTTGCTGGAGTTTTCATACACTGTGATCAAACACTGTCCATTATATTAGAGACACCTACCTCATTGGTACTCTGTTGATCATCCTCCATCAGTGGACACACACTAACACACCACCACCACTGCAGGAGCAAAGAGATTGTTAGATAGATAGATAGATAGATAGATAGATAGATAGATAGATAGATAGATAGATAGATAGATAGATAGATAGATAGATAGATCTATTTTTATGTGGAAAATTTCGTAAGCTTTTTCACGTCTTCTATTAATTTCCTTACTCCTGTCTGCTGCTTATTTGCCTTTCACCCATCTCTTAAAACCACCTGAAGTACCTAATGAAGGCTGCAAAGATGGACAGCTGTGTTGACAGAAATGAAATGAACACAGGGTAGTTGACAGTTGAAGGTATTGTTTGAAGAAGCAGCCTTGGAGGGTTTGTGTGGATTGACTGACAAGCCACAGACCTCTAAGGCCACAATCCACATGTCACTTTTGCACTGCATGGTGCCTGCACTACTCAGCTCTACTCTCTTTTGGTCCCTGGTACCTGGTTGATTTTCCACTGCCACAGCTCCCCTGGGAAATGTAGCCATGATGTCACAAAACAGACTCTTGCTGGAGTCTTTCATCAGCCACAGATCCAAGGTTTGAAACTCTTCAAAAGACCACAGTGTAATTTTACAAGCTGCCGTTGTGAGTCAGATAAAAAAACAAATTTGATCTGAGCTATGATTTTACAGGTGGTTAATTGAGCTAGATGTTTGCATTTTCTTGCAGATGGAATCAGTTCCTCCTTAAAGGCTAAGCACCAGCTCTGTGAAAGTGTCAAACAAATAAATACAGTGGAATTTGAGTTCCTAACTTGTGTTTATTGATAGTCAGAAAACATGTTATTTCTTACTAATTCAAGGATAAAGGTTTAAAAGACAGTTAACCCCCCCCCCCCCCCCCAACGGTGTTCGGAAACTCTAACAGGCGTCTTGCCTGTGACGTAGATGGTGGACAACAACTCTAGAAGCTGCACTTAATTTAATGCAAAATGAGGAAAATGTGTGTTGTTTTTGGCTGCAATCATTCAATGTACAGTGGGACATCTGTGCACAAATGGCCCAAAGATCCCAAAATATCCAGAAAATGGACTAAATTTGTCCACTTTAAACGGGCACTTTGGAAAGGACCATCCGCTCACTCCGTTATCTGTAGCTCATTTCACTGGCGCTTTTCCAACAATATGGGCATGTAAGGACACCAACGAAAGGTGTTCAAGAGCCTCTGTAACATGGAGGTAAACAGGGTAAGGACACTCACTTCGCCTGTTTTAGTTGGTGTTAGTTAACGTTAGCTTGACTCGCTAAACTCGGTGGCTCAGATTATACTCGGCTACGTAGCTGCATTACGGAGGTTTATAGTGTCGGATGAATTCGAGTTCGACTTCGATCACATTTACAAGAATAACGGTACCTCTACATTTGAGTTTAGCTTATTGCTAGGCTATTGTCACGAATAATGTTGGTTATTTAGATAGATACTGTCATAACAGTCAGTCATAACGGTGTTTTACCGCGGCGTTGTTCAGCTGTTGTCCACCAGTGACGTCACAGTTGCGTTCAAGATTTTCCGTAGTGAGCTCGGGTTTTTCCGTCAATTTAATAAAATTGTCAGTTTTAAAGCAAATTAAGCTGCTATTTTCATTTTAATTCATACTTATATCTGTCAGTAACTAAAATAATGTGAAATATTCATGGAGGTCCATTAAGTGGTGCTTAGCCTTTAAGTAATGTAACTGTAACTACAAAAATAAGCCAGTGGAGGACTACACCCTCATCTGTTTTCATGCTTTTCATTGTTTGGAGGTCTCTTCACCATCCATTTTTCTGCCTTGGCTAAGAGAGAGAACTCCTGAGCCTGTTCGGACTGGGACACATAATTTCCCTCCCATTTACAGAGCCAGGGCTGTGTACAAAAGGGTGAGGAAATTTTCTTTGAATTTTATAAGACGTGCTTTGCATTAAAATTGTGAAAATCACCTCTAATTTAAACCATCATACTGATTCTGTCCAACACAAGACAAGTCTTTTCACATTAATAATCCAAGCACCTTGATCTGGGTAGCATGTGGCCATGGAACGAAGCTGTGAATAAGGCTTTCCCAGTCAAAAGCGGAGCCTATAGCGCTAGGAGAAAAAGTGACTTAATGTGTTGACATACAAACACAATCAGCGGAGAGGTGTGCGGCTGACATTGATTTCTCGCGGTTATTCAGACGGCTGCCGGGGTCCAAGCTCCGCTCCCCGAGAGTCTTTTAACTGAAAGGAAAGAGGAGCAGTTAGCAATAACTCCTGGAGGACATTACCTGCCTGAGCCTGGCCAATAAGACCTCAATCTGTTTGGCTCTCACGGGATGGACTGGGTATTGACAGCTGGGCCAGAACTGCCCTTCAGCCCGAGGCAGTCCAAAGCACGGATAAAGAGAGCATTTATTCTCCTCCGCCAGGGTCTTAAGCGTCTGTGGAGCAGCCTGAAAGTGGGATTGACTCTCTACATCAACCTGAAATTCCTCGGCTCGCTTCAAGGAATACTTCTTATACGTCTCCTCGGAAGGACCCTCATGAGCTAAGTGCTAGCCTGGCTTCTGTCTCATTAGTATTCCTGATTACTGCTCATGTAGTTCTACATTTACACATTTAAAATAGTCAACGTGTTGCTCTGCATACTTTGTTAGCATTATCCTTCGACTTTTTTGCTCAGGGCACCTACAAGAACACTACAGAGCGGGTATATTGTGGTGTATTTTGTACTAGTGCTCCTGGATCAGACACATCAGTGCTCCTAGAGTTTTCTCACAGGGCACTATATTAAACTCACCTATCTTGGTGGTCCACCTTGTACATAAAAATTCAGGGACTGTAGCTCACCACGGGAGATCTATCAGATCCTCACAGCAATTTTCCGGCATCTGGTGTAAGGATGAGAAGCCACCTTTGATATCAGACAAAATGGTGGACCATGTATGTCTGTAAACACAGTCCTCAGCTGCCTGCTTTTCCGTCCTCCGCGTTTAACAACACAGCAGCTGTCTGGGAAGTTTTGTACGGCCAGCCTGGTTGACCCGCATTGTTCATGTGCATGACCTGGAGGTAATGGACTGACCTACAGCAGCGAGCAGTTTAGAGCCATGGATTAAAATTTCATTACATCAACCAGTGGCCTCAAAAGCAGACTTCCATTACAGAGACCAGGGCTCCCCTCGAGCAGCAGCACGCACAAGATCCCCATAACATCCACCACCACCACCACCACCCACCAGGTCAAACATTTATCGCTTTTTCCTGTCTCTTCCTCCCCTAAAAACAGGCATTAATCTTTAATACGGAGATGAATAAATATTTTGTGTTGAGGATCCAGAATTCAGCACTTTTCTCGCACTCCCACAGTTGTATTAATTAAAACGAAAAGCGAGAAAAAGAGAAGAAGGAAAAAAATGAAAACGTTTCCTCAGGGCCTCATTCATGCATATTTCCCCCGCACCGATGAAAAGGAATAATAGGAATTTTAACACCTCTACATGTCACTGGGAAAACAAGGGGCTCGGGAAATGTGAATAATTAACTCTCCTTTGGGGGGCTGCTCTTATAGGCCACGTTCCTCACTTCAGAACTTAAGGAAAGGCACGTTGGCCACCTTTGACCATCGGCTAACAGCAACAGCATCGATAAAGCACTCGGCTTCGGCACTTTGCTGACCTTTTATGGACGAGCCCTCAATCGTTATTGTCCGACTCGCTCTGAAAGGAACACTAGCCTCACTCCAATGGAGGCCACGCTGAAGGAGTGTGTGTGACTGACTCGTTCTGTTACAGTTACACTTTCAGAGACTGTGGCTTCTCCATGAAAGCATCGTCGATAGAATGAGACCCTCTGGAGCAGCTGCACATGAGCCGCAGGTCACCATGTCCCTGCGGTCCTGCCTAGATACCATCATCTTCAAGATACCTTCCTTTGATTTTTCTATTCTGTTTACGTCACAGAAACACACAGTGAGAGCTGAGCTTCTGCAGTCGTCTGTTAGTGAGCTACAACGTCACATAACGCTGTAAAACTAGTTCACTGACTTGACTGTTAAACATCTGTCCAGGTGTTGTGTGGGACAGAGGATGTAGAGCTAAAAACTGGACCACAGTAGATCTACAAAACCAGCAGATGGTTCTAATATTGTTTTACTTTCTGGACTCTGTGGTCAGGATCAGGTTTAGGGACAGATTTAGGGTACCTTTAAGGCTGCTTTTTTCATGTGGGGTTGCCAAATATTCATGCGTCATTTATAGACAGCTTACAAATCCTGGGAATGTATTTTTAGTAAAATATGTCTGTTTTGACCAAGTGATACCAGTCTGGGAATAAAAAAGCTGGATGTTTTCTGTGTACGAATAATGGCATCCATGCTGCAGTACGTTCACAGTCATACCCCACAAATGCAGCACACATGATACAGTAGTCTTTGAAGAGCAACAGCCCCCGAGGTCAACAGAAAACGGGGGGTGGGGACAGACAGCTCATCCTGGACGCCCTGAGGAAGCCGTGTCACTCTCTCTGACGCTGAGCAGATCTGACAGATCCAGTGGCATGTTGCTGGTCGCTTCGCTCCTGCCGGGAAACAGGTCTCATGCCATGACAAAGAGTGAGAACCCCTCGATATACACACAAACACACTCACACACACACACACACACACACACACTATCAACCCACCCCTGCCCTCTGACGCTCCATTAAAGCCCATCCACAGGGAGGTGACCACTGGAAAACGTGTGGCCCGTCGCCCGTAATTCAATAACGAAACTAGAGAAAGGGCAGCAATTTCGCTGACGACTCCCACGCGCCGTGTGATGGACGCCACGCTCTCGTGACTTCGCTGATGACCTTACGTTCCGAAGGGGACCCTCGCAAAGTCAAAGAAGCATGGTTTTATTTTTGGTTTATTGCAGAGCCACTATCGTGCCACTTATCAGCCAAAACATTAAAAACAGCCTCCTTGTTACTCCTCATCGTCAATAACAGGCTGTATTTCTTTTGTTGCTCTGCATACTTTTTGTGAGACCACCACAAGACCACTACAGAGTCGGTGTGTTAGTGTGCACTTTTCACTGAAATGAGTAGAATGTTGTTCTGCATACTTTGCTAGCCCCCAGCATACACACACTAACTCACCACCACCACATCAGTGTCACCACAGCGTGCGGTGGTCCTTTGGTGGGCATTTGCTGACCTTTAAAGAACAGGGTGAAAGGGGGGGCTAATGAAGTATGCAGAGCATCAGATGGACAGTGTTGTAGAACTATAAAGTGCTTCTGTATGGTCAGTGGAGTGGACAGATCTGGGATTAAAGGTGCAGTAGGTGATTTCATTTCACTCAAGCACAAATAAACACCTGTTTGTCGGGCAATTTCAGGACACACAAACCCAGGTGGCTAGGTGTGTGAAGTAGAATAACAGAGAGGCACTGCTTTGAAATTGCCTATTGCACCTTTAATATTTTCTGTGTTAAACCCCTACTGGATATGCCGTGACTTCTTTACATCACACTCTGACAGCGCGAGCCTGAGTGGAACGTGAACAAGCTGAAGCGCGTGTTTATGATCCACTGGCCCACATCTGGTCTGCTTCATGACACGCGCCGTCCCCGCGCGCTGCCACGAGATAACTTCTGTCTGCCACGCAAACCGCACGAGCGACGTCTCGGGGCATCGAGTCGAAACGTGTGTGGGATCCGGACGAGCGCGAGCGACAGGATACACGCAGTCACAGACAATGGCACGAGGGAGTGCACATGGTGGTGGTGTGAAGGTGAAGGGGCGAGGGGGAAGGGTGGGGGTGGGGGTGATGGAGGAGCGCGCGCACGGCCGCAATTATAGCACGCGATGTACAAGTCGAGGAAGAGTGGCGCAAGGCTGGCAGCGCGCGCTCTCCGTGTGTGTCAGTGTGATAAGGTGTCACAACAATGCCCCCCCCCCCCCTAATCCAGACCTCCTGCTTCACTGGCTCCAGCGCGCGCTGCTCTCTGATGCGCAACACGAAAAACACCGAGCGGCTCGTGCTTTTTGCATCTCTCTCTCTCTCTCTCTCTCTCTCTCTCTCTCTCTCTCATCTTTATCACACTCTCACTTCTTGTCTTTATCTCTCTCTATTCTTCTCCCTCTCTCTCTTTCTCTCAATCTCTCTCACTCCCTTCTCCCTCTCTCGCTCCCTCTCTCGCTCTCTCTTGTTTTTATCTCTCTCTATTCTCTCTCTCTCTTTCTCTCTCACTCTCTCTCTCTTGCTCTCATCTTTATCACACTCTAACTTTCTTGTCTTTATCTCTGTCTATTCTTCTCTCTCTCTCTCTCTCTCAATATATTTCTCTCTCTCTCTCATCTTTATCACACTCTCACTTTCTTCTCTCTCTCTCTCTCAATCTCTCTCACTCCCTTCTCTCTCCCTCTCTCTCTCTGTGTCTCTCTCTCTCTCTTTCTCTCTCTTGTTTTTATCTCTCTATTCTTCTCTCTCACACTCTCTTTCTCTCACTCTCTCTCTCTCTCTCTCATCTTTATCACACTCACTTTATTGTCTTTATCTCTCTCTCATCTTTATCACTCTCTCTATATATCTCTTTCTCAATCTCTCTCGCTCCCTTCTCTCTCTCTCTCTCTCTCTCTCTCTCTCTCTCTCTCTCTCTCTCTCTCTATCTCTCTATCTCTCTCTCTCTCTCTCTCTCTCTCTATCTATCTATCTATCTATCTATCTCTCTCTCTCTCTCTCTCTCTCTCTCTCTCTCTATCTGTCTCTCTTTTTCTCTCAATCTCTCTGGCTCCCTTCTTCTCTGTCTCTCTCTCTCTCTCTCTCTCTCTCTCTCTCTCTCTCTCTCTCTCTCTCTCTCTCTCTCTCTCTCTCTTCTCTCGTCTTGAGAAAATGCAAATATTTATTTAAACAAATGTGTTCAAACTTTTTCGCACAGATATATATAAGCACACCCTATTAGCACTGAGCATTTGCACACACACACACACACACACACACACACACACACACACACACACACACCTTTTTCACCACATCAACTGTGAGAGCTGTGAACACTGTAGAATGAAGGAACCCATAGAACCGTGATTTGAAGAAAAACCCATGACATTAAAATGATATTAATTTATTGAATGTGCTTGTGCGGTGGTTATTACTCTGCACTCATCTCTACGATAAAAGTCCCAGCTCAGGGCAGAAAGCGATAGCGCCTGGAGGTCACCGCAGCAAAGTTAAACAAGACCGGCCGGACGAGCGAAAGGCCACGGAACGTGCTGGTCCTGAGCCGTGGTGCTAAAGCCCATCTGCTGGAGCTGATTTATCACACGGGAGCCTGGAGAGAGACGAGAGCGGAATTAGCAATGCAAATACGGGCCAAGGATCAGGCAGAGAACAAGAGAAAGGACATGCAGTGAGGTAGTAATAATGAATTTGTCTCAGGTAGCGTATCTCAGGGGGGACAAGGCGCATAATGCAGGGACGCACCCACCACCATACTTCTCTCCCCTTGTCTTCCCTTTAGCTCCCACAAGTGTAAACACAGCGTTTACGCTGAGGAAATCTTCCACTCGCTGGACGCCATGCTGATGAGCAAAGGCTCCCGTGCATGAAGCAGCATCAATCACAGCCCTTGTTGGTTTTATTTTGTATAATAAGGGTGAATGTTACAATCAACAACAGCAGGCCCTAGAGGTCTCAAGATGAATTTGTACTTTGAGAAACCGAATCCCTGAAACTAAGCCCAGCATTAAAGGAACACTAGGTAAAATTGGGAGAACATAGCTTCTGTTGTTGCTACTCTGGGTTCTGCACTATGTAACTTTTAGTGGAGGGTAGCTCACTGCTCCCTTCCCCTGCACATTGATTTCAGGAGAGTGTTGTACAAGGGAATTACAGTCTGCAACTGTAGGGGGCGCCCAGGAACAAAAATGCCAAATCTCATCTCCCTAATCTTCCTTTAAATCCAAACGTAACCATAAATGGAACAGTAGAACACCGTTCCTCGGCGAAGTGGAGAAGCGTACCAATACCTCTGGAATCAAGTGGAATGGTGCTTTGGATCCAGATGTAATCATCCAATACTTTTCCTCACTAATGCTATTGTGTCTGCATGCCATCAAATCATCACCGCAGTGTTCCAATATCTACTGTAACATCTTTCCAGAACAGCAGAGGCACTGCAGCGCAGGAAAGTAAACAACATATTATTACCCAGCATTTCTAAAGTAATATTCAATGTAAATGTGATTTAATTTACAGCAGAGATGCAGCTATAGTCTTTAAAGGTGACCACTGTCATTATTAAATGTAGACTTGACATCCCACTGAGTGCATGGAAGAAACATATAATGAAATAACGCCTCTCCTAACAACAGCTCAATAACAACACAACCCAGTGTTAAAAATAATGTGCCTCTTATTAGGAGCAGTGTGCAGTCTCCATAGACTCCCAGCTGTTTCTGCAAATGAAACAATAGGGAAACAGGAGCCAGCGCTCGCTCCGGTAATTAACGTAAAAAAAATCATAATTCATGCAGCTTTCGCAGTAGGTGCCCTCTTTGATATCATCACAAGACCACCCTTATTTTAAGAACATAGTTTGTTAGAAAGAACTTGGAAACTAAACTTGTTTTTTGGCGTATATTCAGTGTATTACAGACATTTTGTACATCAGTCAATGTTTTTAAGATATAGTCCAATTGCAAGGCTAATGGCGCTAACAGGCAACAACCATGCATTTTGTACTGGACCTACGAGGCTAACAAGCAACCGAAGCAGATAGCCTTCAAGAAAGCATCATGATAATTGTTTGCCTTTATCATTGAGCATTAACAGTGCCACTAGGGCTTGGTCACTGGGGAGGCCAGAGTGGATCTACATAGAAGAGCAAAATAGGTGTGTAAAGTGAGCTCCCATGATGCACTGGTGCTTTGTCTCTGAGCTATTCAGGGGTCTTTAATGTGTTTACAGTTGTTGTTTACATTTTTTTATGTGTAATATTTAGTACATCTTTATCTTTGTTTCCTTTAAGTTGTCTTAAGTCTTCACCCAAATCCAGGAAATGTCCAATGAGTGCTAGTCAGCATTAAAGAGACAATCCAGCTGAAAACCACATAACAGTAACTCATACACTGTCAGAACCCAGAAAACCCTTTCTTCAGCATAAATAAGTAATGATTTTAGATTTGGTGTTTACTCAATACTAATCAGACATTCTTTTTTTAGCTACACTACCCCAGTAGTTAAAAGCCAGTTCTATGCTAATGCAGCTAACAATCTTCCACTGGAGCAGACTGGAAATGTCAGCTATGGCACATTAAGACATAATATGACAACAAGCTGTTGAGAATTACACCACGCCAAGTCGCTGTCAATAGTTCCGCTGTATTTTGACCGAAAGTTTCTTTTAAGTGGCTGGATGATGGTTTCCAAGGAGACGCCATGAGCCCAGGCCTTGGAGCCGTCACTATTGGGTATCTCACTAATGCGTGCTGAGACCAGGGCCCAAAGAAACTACTTCTTGATTCTTACTTCATTAACTACTAGGCACCCTTTGGCCTCACATATCTGCATGCGCTCTAAATAAGCATCAAACTGACGCTTACGCTTATTTTAAACACAGCTTACAGTAGCTGTGAAACTCAGCAAGTTAAATGTTCAGTGACGTCTTGTGCTTACAGCATTTGTGAGACTTGCTTATTATACAGATGTTGATGAACTCATTGCTGGGAATCTTAGGTGTGGGTAAATGGCTAAATGGCTCGTGTCCAATCAATACTACCGACAGAATGGTATTGTATACAGTATCCCAACAACTTTACACTAGATATTAGAACATTTACTTTCAGCCACAATAACTTTACTGCAGTCGCTAATTACAGGAAGCACAGAAAAGAAGCTTCTTAACAGAGAGTTTACTGCACAAAACGATGTTTGTGTTTTTGCACTCACTCTCTCCTCTTGTCCATTACCTTCCGGTGGGGAACAGGTGCAGTAACATGGTTTGCCCCGAGTCTCCCCGAGGCTCTGCTCCCTAAAGCCAAGCTCTGCTCCCCTGATACAGCTGTATGGAGCTCAGCCTAAATCCCACACACTGCACACATACACACACACACTCTACAATCCACAGTCCACGGTCTAAACTGTTCATTCTAAACTCAACACTCTACACTTCACACTCTAACAACTGACCTGAGTTTAGGTGACAGTCCTCAGACGACCTCAGTGTGCGGGACGTCCCGGATGGAGCATTTTCCCCTCTCTATGCCTCACAGGTCTGGAGTTACATAGAAGGCGATATCCTCTCAAATAGCTCCCTGCTCACCATTTGTCTTTGAACATGAATTACCCAAATCCTGAGGCCCTTATTTTTCTCAGTGGCTGGTGGCCAGGCTTTTTCTGCTCAGGTCTGATTGAGTGATTGGTGATTATACCAGGCATTACTGGCAATAAAACAAAAGCCCCTGCACTCTTTTAATGCCAGCCCCCCGCTATGCAGCCTTCAGACATCAGACACGTAATTACAGTCATTTCCATCTTCACCGGGCCACGTCTCCCACCTTTCCCTCTGTTTTTTCTGTCAATTCTAATTCATGCTCCTTCTGTTTTGTAGCTGGAGATATCTCCTCCAATGCCTCGTCGATTGGTGCTGTATAAATAAATACATCTTGTCGTTGTTGCGCGTGTGATGATGCCTCTCTTGATTTCAGATTGTAACGTTATAAATAAAATGTCACTTCATGACCCACCTCACCTCACGCACTATTTTTACTGGTTCATCATAGAATTTTTTTTTCAACAGCTCTCAGTAACAAAGGAGAAAACAAAGAAATGATGTCCTTAATTTCCTAACTCCTAAACAGCAACGAGAAAGACATTTTTCATTTTTACCACCAACAAGTGGCAAAAATAGTATTATTTGCATAATTACTTTAACAGGATTACCTGAGAATAAATCCACACCACTGACATCCTGCACGAATATATTCCACAGGCTTTGTACAGCGGTATTGTAGATCTAAAATGGAGAGAACACTAATTGTAGCCATGTGTAAGCTCAGAATTTAAAGGAACACTACGTAAAACTTGGAATTTTCTGCTCCTGAGCACCCCCTACTGTTGCAGAATTTAATTCATTTTTACACCACTGCCCTGAATTGATGATAGGGAGGGGATATGGGTTCCTACCCACCTCTAAATTGTCATAGTACAATTTCTGAAGTGCTGACCCTGGAGTAACAACAAAGGAAGTGCAGTGTTTTAAATTGCAGGAGAAAAAAATGAAGCAACCCTTACTTTTTAAAAGTCCATGGCTGCTTGTATATAGCCTTATGAATACCATGAATCCTTAAACATTGCTGCAGTGTACATACAGTGAGTGTGTGTACAGTGTGCTAGTGTGTGTATTTGTGTGTGTTAGCTATAATGAAGCTGTAGTTACAGAAAATGACGTGGGGGAAAATGGGTGACTGGTGTCCCTCGCTCTGATTAGGATCACAGGGGGCTTCTGGAAGGGAGGGGGAGGGTTAGGTCACTGGCCGCTGGACTGGACGACACTGCCCACGCTTCATTACGGCTCAGTGGTCACTTAACTGCTGCTGGGGGTGTAATCAGCATGCTAATGAAGCCCCTGCCGTTGCCCTCCCGGCTTCAGAGCGACCAACGCGGGGCCAAGGTGAACATGTCTCTGCTGAAAACACACACACAAACACACACATATACCAAATACATGCTACAAGCCTAGTAGAGGGTGAAGAAGAGAGTGAACACAGGAGCTAATAGGGAAAGTTGAGACTTTGGTGAAGAATCGGTGATTTGTTCAGTTTCTTGAAGCTTTATTTAATTGACAAAGTCACAAAGAAAATATTTCCAAGTTAGTTTATTATTTCTAATAGTTTATTATTTTTTAATTAAATATTTTTGTATAAGCCCACAGTTAGAATTAGACATCTGCAACACTCCTGAAATGTTGGGACAGAGGTGTGTTTACCACTGTGTTCCATCACCTTTTAACACTGTTTAATCATTCAGGAGCTGAGGATACCAATTGTTAAAGTTTTGCAATTGTTTTTTTTTGTTGTTGTTGTTGTTGTTTTTTGGTTGTTTTTTTTTTGCGTCCAATGTCAGCTGCTCATGGTTCATGGTTGCAGTCCCTGATTCTTCTATTCAAGATACACCACAGCAGATAGATCTGGACTGCAGGCACCTCAGTCAAGCACACATACCCCATGTATACAAAGCCTTGCAGTTGTAGCAGGTGAGACCTGATATTTTCTTGCTGAAATAACCATGGACTTCCCAAGAAAGATCCAGCATCCAATTCATACCTGCTCTGTGAAGGTCCTGAGGGGGCCATCAACTAACAAAATGTGCAGAGCAACAGATGGACTACAGTTTGGAACCGTAGAACTGCACCAGCAAGATCAGTGGTACTGATAATTGATGGTCAATGACTGTAAAGACAAGGAGACGGCTTCACTGGCTGATCCGTGTGCAGCTACATTACAGTTATAGCTCCAATGCTAAACTAAAGAAGTACATTCAACATGTCTTGGTTGCTCAACTGCGTTTGAAGCAAGAATAATATTAAGTAAATTAGATTTTTGGGCAAACCGTTGTGGTAATAACCAGGGCCACAAAAGCGCAGTGCTCTGAATGTCACAGTGTCCAATTAGTTAAGTCCACCAATTTACAGGAGCTGTTTTCCAGCAGACCTCATTACCTTAATACCTGTAACTGTCCTCAAGCTTTGAGGATGAATAAAGGTCTTTCTGCAAATGTTTCACCAGAAAATATCATTTATAATTCAGTTCAACTTTCTGTTCCAGTTGTTACATTCTGCTTAAAAGGATTCATGGCAGAAAATAGTTATATCTCTCAAATGTTTAAATTCACTGGAAAAGAGCTTGTGTGATGTTCAAAAGTAGACATCTCTTATAAGTGATACATTAATTTTTACCATGTTTTTTGTCATCCTTCATTTACTATATTGACCCTCTGGGGTGTACTAACATGGCTCTGCATCATATTCAGTGTTTATCAGTGATTTTATTGATATCCTTGCAATAAAACTGGGCAGAAATACATCTCAAACATTTCCTGAATATGTAGCATCTGCACATTCTATTCCATCCCATAATGAGACAATAAACCCTGCACAAATTGAGTTAGAAAGGGTTCGAGATAAATGAGATACACCTCATCAGGTCTATCACCATGATTTACTGGTGGATTCATTGAGTCAAACTTACATTTACTAGTACATTTACTACTACATTTACTATTCTGATGTAAATGTGTTTGAGTGCTTGGACCCCTGAACATTGCTGTTTCCAGAGCTACACATCTTGGTTATGATTTGTGGGGGCGAGCTGCTGATTCCACAGAGCAGAAACAATTTACTAACCACGATCGAATTTAGAAGATGTTTTGAACTTCATTTAGAACCTATAATATTGTTTGCATTTGTGTGTGTGTGTGAGAGAGAGTACCAGGTCTTTATCACATTGTGGGGACTCATAATTGCTGCAATCAACAAGCTGGTTCCTACAATGTAAGTCATAAAATTGCAAGGTGAAGGTGTTAGGGTGAGGGTTTGGGTAAGGGTTAAAGAGTGTATAATAATACTTATGGACATGATTACCATAAATCCCAACAAACTGAATGTTATCAGTGAGGAAACAGTATCTACAAGATAGTGTGTATACACAAAGTTAGCTTGGAGCACTTGTGTCTTCAAAGCTGTTGTTAACCTTCTGTCATTCTTAATTCTTCACCTTGGGTTTAGAATTAAAGCCAAAAAGTATATCCTCTATAAGTGACAGAAATAATACCTCCTTAAAACAAAAGACCTTTACACTAATGAGATGATGGTCACAGCTGCTCCCCCTCAGCGTAATCTTTATTAGATATTTTTTATCAATTACTATGAGTCGGTAAATAATGAAAGTGAAAAGAAAATATGTTAAAATAAAGTAAAAGCTAAGCCACTAGATCACTTTCCACGTAAATAAACATGGATTCTACAAGTTTCCGGGGGTGCGATGTTATGCCCTTCTAGCAAACACTTGGCATTGAACATTACCTTAAAGTGGACAATTATGAAGAAACCACGGTGTCTTTGAAGGTCTAGATTCTAACAACCCAAAAAATCAATAACAACATGAGCCATCCTTATTTAGGATAAACAGAACAAAACAGATGCACTGAGTACAGAGAAATACAAGCACTGAGTACAAAAGAAGAAAACAACAATGGAGAAGAAAGAGAACTGAGCAGAAATGGCTAAAAGCCAAAGCTTCTGCTCCTTATTACTGACTGCTGTGGACTCGGGTCTGGGGGAACAGCAAGTGGCTCATTATCATTTAAAGGGACAGATGCCGAATCCAGCCGTTGTAAGACTTGATCCTTGTGGTATTTTGACCTAAACAGGTCACAGGTGTTTTATTGCGACACAAAACCTCATGTGTTCTCATGTGGAAATGAGGCAGTATATGTCCACTGTAAAACTCAACTACAACGACTGAATATTGGACCGGTCAAAGTCCGGCAAAGCTCTCTTTTATCCAGTTGATGTCAAAAAGAGTGTGAATTACAATGTTCATAGAGCACACCGTTTAGTGCTTGTCACGTCGTGATAGGACATTTTTCTCAAAAGCTATCACCGCTAAAGTGCTTTACTGTACTTTTAGCAGTATCTGAATTGCAGTGTAAGTTAATAGGGTTTCTACTGCCACCTCCACCTCCACTGAAACCCATTAACCCTTGCCTACCATCAAATAAAGTCTGTGCAACAGGAGTGCTATTTTACATCCATGACTACATTCTCATCTGAAGACAGTAGTCATTAGAACAAGACTGGATCGATTACGGAAGTCCATTCTGTAAGGTTTTCAAATGCAACAATGAGGAAATAGTTAAGATAAAACTTGTTTATTCTTGTGTTCTTTAGTTTGTTAAGGTTTGCTGAAGTAAGTTTCAAGATACTTACACTTACACAGCACTTTTCCTGACCTTCAGAAGGGCTTTATATTCTTTGGAACATTAGGGATTCACCTCCACCACCATCCACATGGACCATCTATTAGTCACAGGGCACATGAGAAAGAAACACTGAGCCAGGTTTTTGAAGGTGGGGAGGATTAGGAGGCTGACCTTCCTCTGTCCCCTCATCACTTAGTGCAGTGCTAACATTGGAGTGTGTTCGCTTATGTATCTGAATTTGGCAATAGTTAGTATTCTCCTCCCAGTGTGTTGAGCTCCACTGATGCTCTTAGTGACCGACCGTGAGGACGAATTGCATCTTCCTATGTCTCAACGTAGGTGTGTGAAATGATTATACAAAGGCCAGGAACGTCTGTTTAACAAGGTGTATATTAAACCACGGATGCCATGGTGCCTATAAGCTCTATCAACATCAACCTATATGTCCGTATATCCATATTAATGCAAATACGTCTGGACTCTACATCTGCAAATCCAGGTAGAGTTGCCATCAGTGTAAAAGATGCTCCCTTCAGAAGGTCCCAAAGCATGTTGATTAAAGATTAATGTCCGATTTGCATGTAAAAGGTGATGCTATGGCACCTCTGGAATAATGCAGCTCCCACCCATGTGTAATGACTACAAATGAGTCCTGATCATCTCTAATTCAGCGCATGGAAATCAGCCGGGGAATTTGTCTATCACTTTGAAAGGGTCCACATTTCACTAAAGAAGGGTTTGCCATGTTTAGCATTTTTATCAGGCGAATTAATGAATCAAATCACTTTTTATTATTAGCTACATTTCGAAAGGTGAGATCTGGGCACTGTTCTAACAGCGGCTTGCTTTTCCCAGTAGGAGATCATTAGGCACTGAAACCTGTGTAGAGATATTTCATTAGCACTGCATTGCTTTCAGATGTATTAACATCTTCATTTAGTTTAAGTTCATTTAAGGATCACAGGGTTTCTGAAGAAATTTCAGCATGGCCAAACGTCCATAGGTGGCTCGGGTGTTCATTTGTAGAATGGACTAATAGAATTGGGACGCGCTAATGCCATGTACAAGGTCATCTAAGGTCACCAAGTTCAACGCCAAGCATGGAATAGACACCTTTAGAATGGTCTGGGATAGGGATGGATAGTTTCTAAATAGACATCAAGTCATGAATTGCTATGGTTTTCCAGTAAAGAAATAATTCTACAAGCCTACACTATCATTTCCAGTACAGACCTGCAAGAATCAGCATGAAGATCCAGCTGCTCTAACACCTGACAGCCCCTCTGCACCTGGACACACTCGGTACACACAGCACAGGCCCAAATAATGATATCAACCCTGTAATTCTAACAGCAAGCCCCTAAAGAAAGACCAGTGCATGACGTCAAAACGCCAGTGGCCAAATCAGCCCAACATCCAGCATCACTGTGCTAACAAGGACAAAGGCAAACGGTGGACTGACCCTTCAGGGTTTGTATTAGGTCATGTTGCTGCTGAAAGCTGCAGACTCATTATTATTTAGCTACATGTGTAATTGTCTGTTTGTGCACCTACTCATAAAATCATCATGAAAAAGCAGCTAATGGGTCATGCATTAGACCTTTAATATCATCTCATTATGAAGTCTGAGACACGTCCATTTAAGGACATCTGGGTTCAGGCAGGTTTCCTTTACGGGGAAAATCAACCTTGTCAAAAATAGCCATTTCACCCAGTGGTAATGAAATATCTATAATGTGTTTTTACCACATGTATGTAAACACATACTGCCCTCACACATACAGTCGCACTCAAATACCCTGCACAGTTCAGCTACGATAGTCAGTTATGTTAAGAATGTTAAGATATATATATCTTACAAAAACACAAAAATTCCCAGGTTTCCTACAGTTTGTACTAAATATAGTTCACATGTTGTGGATGTACAGCTTATTTTGATGGGGGCCCTGCATTAAATATCTTAAAGTCTTAATTCTAACCTTAACCTTAAGCTTAACCCAAACTTTACACCGAATGTATGTTAAAGTATTCAGAAGATCCATGCAGAAGATCCAGTGACTTTCTTGGAAAATGTCAGGACACAATGAATCCAGAATATTTGTAATATTTCTGTTTACTGGATTCAGAGTTCTTAATATGAGCCTGACACTGATTCAAACTGATGCATGACATCAGACATCTATTAGACCAGGGCTTCATGGCCAGGAGTAGAATCCTTGAGCGGGATTGTGTTTGTTCCACAACACAATGTTAAACATAGAGTACTGTGCCAAAGTCATAGGCACCTAGGTTATTATTATTATTAATAAACACACAGTTTGTTTCCAGATGCTCTCCTTGATTGTGTGGATATGTTAAATCAACAGTACACTTGATGCAACTTGATGTATTTATTTCCTGTAAAACTAGGTATTGGATGATATCATCTCATAATAATGGACTGCCCAAGGACAGATTTAGAAAGGGTTAAACCAACGCATTCACACATAATATTACTACTTACTGGAATTATTTATATTTAATTGTTTACTTTTATTTAATTAGGACTTGTATTGGTTTGTTTTCTTTTTTTTAAGTAACAGTTGTGTGACTGTATACCACATTTAAATTGACAAGGAAGTTTTTCATTTCCATGCATTTCTTTCTTTTGTGCTGGAAGGCAGTGTTATTGTTAGCTAAATGACTAATCAACACTAGCATTGATTGGATTGTTAGCTAAATGGCTAATCAACACTAGCATTCATCAGATAACGTCTTCTCTTCCCAGCTCCAACATATTCAACAACAACTTACAGGACTTTAATTTTCCTGTTCTTAGCATCTCACCTAGCTTCTATCTCCAAAGCTCAGACATTAAACTCATAGCTAAGTTTCTTCCGAAATTGTTTTCCAACTAATGCTGTGATGAATCAGAGGATCTGACTATGCTTCTCTGAATAACCTCGTACCCGAATGGCTGAAGGCTAGGTGAGACTCTGTACACAACTCACTTTAAATAAAGGACACAAAGGATTTAGAACATTGAACCAAGCCAGAGAAGAGCTGAAGCCATAGCTACAAGCTTTAAGCCTCCACTTGCTCTAATTGCAGCTCCATCGTTGCGTCATTTAGCTCTGTTTGTTTTAATTACGATGGCTGGGTGTGTAATAGCCTGATTGCTTTCACATTGAAGCTACTCCTGATTAAAGGAAGCCAGTCTTGCTTGTGGAACATCTGATAGATGTACCCCATCAGAATCTGATTCATGCCTTCAGCAGAACGCCATTCCTAAGTGCTCACTTTTAAGTGTCACTGCAATTTTTTTGTTTACTAATGAACTGCGATTATATTTATTTATATATTTATTTTATTTTTACAAGGCATTCTGATTCTTCCCCATCAAACAAGGCCCTGGTCAGAAAGGAATATCTGCAGCCATGAGGCAGATCAGATGAGAGGAAATCAAACATCAAATGCAGGATAGTGGGACCAAGGAGACCACGCAGTAGTACCCTGAGTTTTAGCCCTAACACAGAAGGACTTTGGAAAAGCAGAGATCTTTTCATGTGTTTGATCTGACTGTCCTTTTATTTGCTCGAAGCGGATGTTTCATCTGAAGTGGGTATTCTCCTTGATAGATGAGTAAAACGTTATAAAACTATTGGAACATGGCGTAATCCCATTTCCCGAAGACCAGTCGTGGTGGCTCAAACCCTACAGGAGTTTTCCGGACCCGTTATCAACTACTAAACCCGACACATGCTTCCAAGACAATTCAAGCTGCTCTGTCTCCAAAAATCCCACGTGATAATACCGCATGAGTCAATCTGTCCAGTCCTGCCGTGCAATCCCTACGACGTGTAGTGAGACAGACGTCCGTTTTCAAACACTTTCTACCTATTATCTATTATCTATAGAGCTTTCCATCCACTGTCCCTGGCCTGGAGAAGCTACGACTGTCAGCCGGATGACAAAGGACATTTGTCAGAATAATAAGGGTGACGTTTATTTGTCAGTCCTCAGGCAAGGTGAGCCATAGACTGATCATTAGAGCTCTGGCCATGTCTGGCAGCTTGGTGAGCAAGGCGCTCTAAATATTCCCCAAGCTCAACACACACACACAAAAAAAGGAAAAGCTCTCTTTCACTCTGTCTCTCTTTCTCTCCACGGATGAAGAAAAGCTACATTGATGCTGGCCTTCATGTGCAGCTATTGTCGTATCTAGGCTGAAGGACAGTTAGTGATTTTCAGCTTTGGTGTGAAACACAGAGGGGACAGACGGGTTACCTTGAGACACGAGCTAACAATACAGACGCCCCGAGACAAGAACGGTACCAAAGTGGCTGATCTTTTGAGGAATGACAATGGAGATGTAGCTAATGATACAGGAAAGTTAGCATGACTTCATTAGCATGTGTTAATTGGCGTGATGCTCGCTGACCTCTAGAAATGTTCATTCGTTAACGGTGGGTCATTGTGTTTTTGGGCCAAATCAGACAGATCCTCCATAGCTGGTGAAAACTAACATCTGAAAGTCTATCCTTCATGGCTAATTGACGGAGAGCTTGTTTGCGTCCCACAGTTTTTTGTTTATGATCTGCATCGGCGTCTCATTAGAGCTAATCGACTTCAACTGAGGGGCTGTGTTTCCGCCCCTGTCTCCTCCACCCAACCCTGCCGCAAATTACCCCAGTTTTCTTGCTGCTAAAAGTGCTCACGATTCCGGAAAGCTTTCGCCAACTTCGGATGAGTTTGGAAAAAGAGAGAGACAGGGGTGGGGGGAGAAAAAAATAGCTTTTAACCAGTAAAAATATTAACATAATTTAATATGGCAATTAAGATAGAAGGAAGGCCAAGGGAGCATGGTGACATCCCGCCTTGTCCCGAGGGGCCGGCGTGTCCGTGTGTCTCTCCTGGCCGGGGCAAGCTCGGCTCATCTCCAATTAGCTGTGAAAGTTCCCCTGATTAAAACCAGCCCACCAGTCCCCAGCCCCTCATTATCCTGGGCCTTGCGTTTTTTTCGTGCACTGTTTCGCCCGGCACTTATCTCTCCCCAGATATACGCTTGACTTTTAATTACCGTGGTCATGGCGGTGGAGCCCGCTGATAAGTTTGATGGACAGCACGGTTTGGGGCGCAGGCTTGAAAGAGCGAAGGATGGAAAGAGCGAAGGATGGAAGCAGTTGGAGGATGGACGGAGGATTGAAGAGCTTCTGTTTCTGCTGCTTTTCCACGGTGAGTCCGGCATGTGATGTCTGCTCTAAGAAACCTCCTATCCTGTTGCTTTGCTCCTTTGTGGCTCTCGGGCCTTAAGGGCAGATCTCAGAAAGATTATCTCCACCAAAGGAAGGAGGACAGCTTGTGAAAGCTGTCGGAAACGAGTGCATAAACTCATCACAGCACCCCCTCTGAGTATGTGGTGTTACTGTGGGGCCTGCAGGGCCCAGAGCTGATGTTTTACTAGGATGAGTGTGTGTTTTAGCACCATCGGTGTGTCCAAAATGGCTAATCCCCATATTACTTATGATATAGTGCACTACAATAGGGAGCTGTATTCAGGAACGTAGTGAGCGATTTTGAACTCTACCTCATGTAGGTTTATACTAAACTCAGTGTACATGGGTTGCACACTACCTTTTGCAGTGCATTGTGGGATTGTTTGAGTGTACTGATAATTGTCCCCTATTGTTTTCGGACACTTTTACAAAATGGTGGTACCCCATAATAATGCACTATATAGTGAATAGGGCATAATATAAGTGCCCTATTGTGGAAACACTGTCACGTCCTTTGTTTGTTTTCCTTACCATGTGCTCATTATATTGTCCCCTGGTGTTCCTTGTCAGTGCTCTGTGTATATATAGTCCCTTTGTTTCAGTGTTCCCTTGTCGGTTCTTGTGTGTGTAGATGTGTTTCTTTGTCTGTTGTCTTACACATTACCGCCAGTTCACAGTTGTTATGTTCCAGTTCTAGTTTCTTGCGTTCCTGCCCCTGTTTCTTTTCTGTTTGTTGTGTTTGCCTTGGTTTTGTTTAAATAAATATTCCTTGCGTGTACGTCCACCTCCTCGTCCTCCCTCAATTGTGACAGAAGAACCGACCTACAAATATGGACGTAGCGAGGAACCCATGGGCCATGTGACAAACACACAAACTTCATTTCACATTGTCATTTGGGAGCACAGTGGTACTGTCACTGCCACACAGCTTCAAGGTCAGGGGGTCCTAGGTTCAATCCAGGTAGGTTCCGGACTCTTCACATCCCTGATCAAGATAAATCTGTTACAGAAACTTAATGAATTATTGAATACCTATGTTTTTTGGGTACATACACTACGGGTAATCCTTTCCCAGACAGTTTGACCCTTCTGACCCTTATGAATTATTAGATAATGTAGCAATTACTATTAATTCATTCAATAATTGGAATGTTGGTAGCTACTGTGAGACTTGTGCGTCTCCAGGTGGATGACCCCACACATTTTACTGGTGTGTGAACATTTAAGGGACTGAATTACATGATCTGGGAATTAACTCAAGCAGATTCACAGTGAAGTCTCTCATGTTAGAATTAGCACCTGACGTTAGCCTGAGTTTCACACTGTATTTTCAGCTACACATTCCCTCCTGAATACAAGGTATGAACAAAGACAGGTTTTATGGGAAAACATGATATTCATTGCGAAGGCAATAAGACCTAAGGCTTACAAAGGGATTTTAACACAAATCCGTTTTCCTTTTTAAGATGGCAATAAACAAATTCACTCTCAGGAATATGACGTTAATTCTTATCATTGTTTTTCACAGTGCTAATAAAGGCCATGCATTTTGTATTTCCACACACTGGCCACTTTATTGGAAAAACCTGCCTAGTTTCACACACCACTCGATTTATTGAAAGTGTTCGTCCGCTTCCATCCACAAACTGGCCACTGTATTGTAAACACCTACTTACTTCTGCTCACTGACCACATACCTATGTGGAAACACCTATGCCCACACACTGACCAAGTATTGGATATAGAGTAATGTATAATAGTCAATGTGCTCCAAGAAAACAAACAAAAACAAATATAATATTAGAATAAAAATGAATAATGTTATTACAGGGTAGTGATATTCTGTTTATATTCTGTGATATTCTGGAAATATGTTGATTTAACCCTTTTCAAATGTGTTATTTGTGTTATTTGAGGTTGTTATCTGATATCTAGGTTTATCAGTTAATACTTTATTCATTAAGTTTAATCAAGTTTAATTTTATTGTTTACTGTATTTATGTTTCTGTATTTGCTGAAAATATACATAATTTGGCGGCATGGTGGCACAGCGGGTAGTGTCGCAGTCACACAGCTCCAGGGGCCTGGAGGTTGTGGGTTCGATTCCCGCTCCGGGTGAATGTCTGTGAGGAGTGTGGTGTGTTCTCCCTGTGTCTGCGTGGGTTTCATCCGGGTGACTGTCTGTGAGGAGTGTGGTGTGTTCTCTCTGTGTCTGCGTGGGTTTCCTCCGGGTGCTCCGGTTTCCTCCCACAGTCCAAAAACACATGTTGGTAGGTGGATTGGCAACTTAAAAGAGTCTGTAGGTGTGAGTGTGTGAGTGAATGTGTGTGTGTGTGTCTGTGTTGCCCTGTGAAGGACTGGCGCCCCCTCCAGGGTGTATTCCCGCCTTGCGCCCAATGATTCCAGGTAGGCTCTGGACCCAGCGCTTGTAGATAATGATGAATGATATATCTAATTTTTTACAAGCACCACACTTATTGAGAAGATAAATTACTCTAAATTAAAATTCTAAAAATAACCTCATGTTACCTGCTGTTAACACACAGTACTGTTACTTCCACAATCTGGCCAATTTACCTTTATACTTCCATACACTGAGAGAAAAAAACACCTTTGTTTAATTAGATACATATTTCTTAACCAAATTGCCCCAGACAGAATGTTAATATCTCAGCATTAGCCCGTTACAGGCTTTGTTTACAATTTCTTCCTGTTTTCCGTGATCCCTTGAGCTCCTCTGTAACCTGTCAGAATGAACCTGTTGTTTTTTTTTTTTGTTTTGCTCTGTCCACTTCAGTTTCAGACCAGTGGAGCTGTGAGTTCGCCCAGAGCTGCCAGTTCAGCTGAGTCCAATAATCATCTACAGAAAAAGTTCAAATAAGTAAAAGTAAGAAATAAATAAATAAATAAATAAATAAATAAATAAATAAAAGCATGTTTTCAGAGTGCTATCTGCCAAGCCATGTCTACGGTCTGCTCGGGGGAATTTTGTATGTTAAGCTGAAGCTAAGATGCCTCATTCATTCATTCATACATCTTCTGTAAACTTCCTGATCAAGGTCACTGTGGTCCAGAGCCCAAAGGGAAACATCGGGAGCAAGGCAGGAACACACCCTGAACGAGGCACAGTATCATCACAGGGTTAATGCTAAAAATGCTCATTAAAAAACAGACAATTCCATTCCTGAAATCTGATTGGCTGAGCCGCTGTAAACAGTGTGATTTTGGGACAGAAACTTAGTTAATTCTACTTCCTGCAACTTCTGCTTTACTGTAAGAGTCCCTTCAGATAAAGGAAGACAATCTATACATATAAATACATCTATGAATTGAACATTGATGTAATTTACCATATTTGATGTTGACTTCCCTTAGTTAGGTGAAGAAATCAGAAGTAGTTTCACGTGGTTCCAGACACTAATCACCACACACGAATGTGAGTATAAGCTTCTCCTCTGGACACACAGTGAACGGCTGTCTGTTTTGTTGTTAGGGGTTTACTCTGGATATATAAATTATTAAGTGAGAGCACCTCCAAAGCAGGTTTCTGTTGAATAATCAAGAAACCCAGAACCATGAAGTGCTATAGCCCCCAAGGAACCCACACTTCTCACATCCAGGCTTCATTTTGCTAACTGCTAGACCACAAAACCTGCAGTACGTATTTGGCCACAGCTGTCCTTGTACGGATGAGGTGACTGAGGAACTCTCACCTGGACCTCACCCTTACACTTGAACCCAATCACTGCAGATTCTGGGGAATAATTTCCCTGAAATGTCACCAGATTGTTTCAGAGCAACTGTGCGGTCATTGACTAATCACCATGTTTTAAATGAGCGTGATAGCACATGGTGAGGCTGGATTAACCAGCATGGGTCTGTTATGTGTGTGTGTGTGTGTGTGTGTGTAAAATGTGTCCTGGCCGGTGAAATGTCATCATGATGACTGCGAGGCGGAATTTACCCACCTCGGCAGGATGGCATTTGAGCCTTTGTGGTTTGTCGGCGGCTCGGAATTGAGCGCATGCGAGGAGGACTGTGCACTGTGGGTGATAACCTGGGGCTGGGGATCAGGACTGAGCTGAGCCATAATACAGCTCTACCTTATCTTCTCTCATTGTCCGTGGGTGTCCTTGCTACATACCCTTCTTCCTCCAATACCTGGTAAATGCACCGTGCACCTATATATAATGTGTGTGTGTGTGTGTGTGTGAGAGAGAGACAAGACTCACACATCGCCGTCACAGTTTTATCTGTGATTGTATGTAATCGTCTTGGGTAGAGCTCATGTTAGTCAGCTGGACCTACTGGGAACCTATGGCCTCCTCATCTAATGTCTCTTCTCATATTGAGGGATTAACTGCTGCAGAAACAGGATGTCCACTGGAACATTGCTGCCAGGATTTGATAGCATCCAGGCATTCAGCCGTGAATACATCACTGAGATCAGTTGCTGATGTTGGGTCATTAGTTCTGCCGCTCAACCTCTTAGCAACGGTATTTCATTTAGCTCCATTACTCCAGGGTGAAGTGACTGAGAGTGTTGCTGCCACACAGCTGCAGGATCACGGGGTGCTGGTTTCGATCCTCGCCCTCGGTCACTGAGCTGGGTGTGTTCTTGGTTTCCTCCAGGTGGTCAGGTTTTCTCCAACAGTCCAAACGAGTTTGAATGTGTGAGTGACAGGGTGAGTGTGTGAACGTGTCCACAGGCGTGAGTGTGTGAGTGACAGGGTGAGTGTGTGAACATGTCCACAGGCGTGAGTGTGTGAGTGACAGGGTGAGTGTGTGAACGTGTCCACAGGCGTGAGTGTGTGAGTGACAGGGTGAGTGTGTGGACGTGTCCACAGGCGAGTGTGTGAGTGACAGGGTGAGTGTGTGGACGTGTCCACAGGCGTGGGTGTGTGAGTGACAGGGTGAGTTAGTGAACGTGTCCACAGGCGTGAGTGTGTGAGTGACAGGGTGAGTGTGTGGACGTGTCCACAGGTGTGAGTGACAGGGTGAGTGTGTGAACGTGTCCACAGGCGTGGGTGTGTGAGTGACAGGGTGAGTGTGTGAACGTGTCCACAGGCGTGAGTGTGTGAGTGACAGGGTGAGTGTGTGAACGTGTCCACAGGCGTGGGTGTGTGAGTGACAGGGTGAGTGTGTGAACGTGTCCACAGGCGTGAGTGTGTGAGTGACAGGGTGAGTGTGTGAACGTGTCCACAGGCGTGGGTGTGTGAGTGACAGGGTGAGTGTGTGAACGTGTCCACAGCCGTGAGTGTGTGAGTGACAGGGTGAGTGTGTGAATGTGTCCAAAGGCGTGAGTGTGTGAGTGACAGGGTGAGTGTGTGAACGTGTCCACAGGCGTGGGTGTGTGAGTGACAGGGTGAGTGTGTGAACGTGTCCACAGCCGTGAGTGTGTGAGTGACAGGGTGAGTGTGTGAATGTGTCCACAGGCATGAGTGTGTGAGTGACAGGGTGAGTGTGTGAACGTGTCCACAGGCGTGAGTGTGTGAGTGACAGGGTGAGTGTGTGAACGTGTCCACAGGCGTGGGTGTGTAAGTGACAGGGTGAGTGTGTGAACGTGTCCACAGGCGTGAGTGTGTGAGTGACAGGGTGAGTGTGTGAATGTGTCCACAGGCGTGAGTGTGTGAGTGACAGGGTGAGTGTGTGAATGTGTCCACAGGCGTGAGTGTGTGAGTGACAGGGTGAGTGTGTGAATGTGTCCACAGGTATGAGTGTGTGAGTGACAGGGTGAGTGTGTGAACGTGTCCACAGGCGTGGGTGTGTGAGTGACAGGGTGAGTGTGTGAACGTGTCCACAGGCGTGAGTGTGTGAGTGACAGGGTGAGTGTGTGAACGTGTCCACAGGCGTGAGTGTGTGAGTGACAGGGTGAGTGTGTGAACGTGTCCACAGGCGTGAGTGTGTGAGTGACAGGGTGAGTGTGTGAACGTGTCCACAGGCGTGAGTGTGTGAGTGACAGGGTGAGTGTGTGAACGTGTCCACAGGCGTGGGTTTGTGAGTGACAGGGTGAGTGTGTGAATGTGTCCACAGGCGTGAGTGTATGAGTGACAGGGTGAGTGTGTGAACGCGTCCACAGGCGTGAGTGTGTGAGTGACAGGGTGAGTGTGTGAACGTGTCCACAGGCGTGAGTGTGTGAGTGACAGGGTGAGTGTGTGAACGTGTCCACAGGCGTGGGTGTGTGAGTGACAGGGTGAGTGTGTGAACGTGTCCACAGGCGTGAGTGTGTGAGTGACAGGGTGAGTGTTGTGAACGTGTCCACAGGCGTGGTGTGTGAGTGACAGGGTGAGTGTGTGAACGTGTCCACAGCCGTGAGTGTGTGAGTGACAGGGTGAGTGTGTGAATGTGTCCAAAGGCGTGAGTGTGTGAGTGACAGGGTGAGTGTGTGAACGTGTCCACAGGCGTGGGTGTGTGAGTGACAGGGTGAGTGTGTGAACGTGTCCACAGGCGTGAGTGTGTGAGTGACAGGGTGAGTGTGTGAATGTGTCCACAGGCATGAGTGTGTGAGTGACAGGGTGAGTGTGTGAACGTGTCCACAGGCGTGAGTGTGTGAGTGACAGGGTGAGTGTGTGAACGTGTCCACAGGCGTGGGTGTGTAAGTGACAGGGTGAGTGTGTGAACGTGTCCACAGGCGTGAGTGTGTGAGTGACAGGGTGAGTGTGTGAATGTGTCCACAGGCGTGAGTGTGTGAGTGACAGGGTGAGTGTGTGAATGTGTCCACAGGCGTGAGTGTGTGAGTGACAGGGTGAGTGTGTGAATGTGTCCACAGGTATGAGTGTGTGAGTGGTGACAGGGTGAGTGTGTGAACGTGTCCACAGGCGTGGGTGTGTGAGTGACAGGGTGAGTGTGTGAACGTGTCCACAGGCGTGAGTGTGTGAGTGACAGGGTGAGTGTGTGAACGTGTCCACAGGCGTGAGTGTGTGAGTGACAGGGTGAGTGTGTGAACGTGTCCACAGGCGTGAGTGTGTGAGTGACAGGGTGAGTGTGTGAACGTGTCCACAGGCGTGAGTGTGTGAGTGACAGGGTGAGTGTGTGAACGTGTCCACAGGCCACAGGCGTGAGTGTATGAGTGACAGGGTGAGTGTGTGAACGCGTCCACAGGCGTGAGTGTGTGAGTGACAGGGTGAGTGTGTGAACGTGTCCACAGGCGTGAGTGTGTGAGTGACAGGGTGAGTGTGTGAACGTGTCCACAGGCGTGAGTGTGTGAGTGACAGGGTGAGTGTGTGAACGTGTCCACAGGCGTGAGTGTGTGAGTGACTGGGTGAGTGTGTGAACGTGTCCACAGGCGTGGGTTTGTGAGTGACAGGGTGAGTGTGTGAATGTGTCCACAGGCGTGAGTGTGTGAGTGACAGGGTGAGTGTGTGAGTGACAGGGTGAGTGTGTGAGTGACAGGGTGAGTGTGTGAACGTGTCCACAGGCGTGGGTTTGTGAGTGACAGGGTGAGTGTGTGAACGTGTCCACAGGCGTGAGTGTATGAGTGACAGGGTGAGTGTGTGAACGCGTCCACAGGCGTGAGTGTGTGAGTGACAGGGTGAGTGTGTGAACGCGTCCACAGGCGTGAGTGTGTGAGTGACAGGGTGAGTGTGTGAACGTGTCCACAGGCGTGAGTGTGTGAGTGACAGGGTGAGTGTGTGAACGTGTCCACAGGCGTGAGTGTGTGAGTGACTGGGTGAGTGTGTGAACGTGTCCACAGGCGTGGGTTTGTGAGTGACAGGGTGAGTGTGTGAATGTGTCCACAGGCGTGAGTGTGTGAGTGACAGGGTGAGTGTGTGAGTGACAGGGTGAGTGTGTGAGTGACAGGGTGAGTGATGCCCTGCGATGGACTGGCACTGCAAGCAGGATTTGTTTCTGTTTTGCACTCATATTTATTCTGGACCAAACATGACCCTGATCGGGATGAAGCAGTTACAGATGATTGACTGATTGATTGAATAAATGAACACCGGAACAATTAGAAGTCCAAAACCTAGGCATCCAGCACCACTTGAGGCTGTGTTTAGAAACGGCAGATACGTCTCGGCTGTGTGTTTACACTTAAATGGAAAGTGTGTAAATTAGATTTCTGGTCAATCTGTTTCTGTATGTTTTCATAACTCTTTGAAGATTTGGGCCTTATTTATTCATTTGGAACGCAGCTGGTCTCAGGAGACTGGGATATAGAGGAATTGTTGTATTGTAGTATTGTTATAAGGGAGAACGGTGAATGTATTTATCCCATCCACTTCCCTAACAGCGAGGGCTGTGCTCTGATGCTTCTGGAAGCCCTGGACAATAGCTCATATATAAAACCTTGCACCAAGACAAGGGAAAAATCTCTTTTAAATGAGGACATCCATTTTCAGCCCCAAAGCCATTTTGAGCCTCTGCTTGATTTTTTATTTATTTATTTATTTATTTTTCTCTTTTCCTGAGCCTCTGTCCATTGCCCTTCCATCCTCTGAGCCGCCTGCCTCCCCATCAGCAACTCCGGAAAACTCCAGCATCCATTAATCCTAGTTAAACACATTCAAGGCCAAGGACCATCAAGCCCTGTCTACATTCAGGTTTGACTTACAGCCACCAAGATCCGGCGCAACAACACACGCTCCTAATTAACGCAGACTGAAGTGTTCCTGCTGAGATACTGTCAACATGCCATTAATTCCTTCTGCACTCATTAGAGCGAAGCATTAATTGGAGCATTAATTGATCCATGGGTAAACTACTTTGTTAAAATAGTTTCTCAATGGTAACAAAATACTGTCCTTTAATTATGACCAGCTATTGTTATGACACAAAGAGTCTGGTACGTACCCAATGAGGGATTAGTGCTGTAAAATGACTCTTTGGAGCTTAAGGTTAGTGAGGGTTAGTTTTATGGGTTTAGAGTTTAGAGGACTAGACCTTTCCTGAATTCTGTACATAAATTTTTACATTTAAAAAGCACAATAGCACCCCCTGGAAAAGCAGCTCTTAAATGTGAGTGAGTATGTGAGAAACATCACCCAATTCTAGTTTAAAAACAGGTTTCGTGGATTGATCCCTGCTGTTTATTATTATTATTATTATTATTATTATTATTATTTAATCTTATTTTGGGTTTGTGAGTTGGGTTTGTGAGTCTACGTTACTCTGGATGCAAGCCTCGGTTTCACGTTATTTTTGTGTTTGTAATAAACTGTAATTACCCAGTAAACATTTAGCCGTTGATTCAACGTTGAAATAACGTAATGACTACCATCTAATCAACGTTCTCTTAAGGTTGAAAATGAAAGTTGAAAAGAATTCCAAACACAGACATTGAAAAGACGACTATTAGACGTATTTTGGACGTTCATTGACGTTATTAATTGGTCCCGAAATAAATGACTTGTATAAAACGCGTTTTGGACGTCCACTGACGTTATCGATTGGTCACCACTTAACTAACTTATTAAGATGGATTTTGGATGTCCACTGACGTTTAAAATATGTCCTTGACGAACAGACTACTTTTAGACCTATTTTGAACGTCCAGGGACGTTTACCGGATACACATTAACAATATATAAAATAACAGTCTAACTACTGGAGAGGAACTTCAAGTTCAGTTATACTCTTGTATTTGAATTTAATACATGTGCATTTATGATTACACACTTAATGACTGTAATCCATCTGTAACACTGACTACATCACCATGGCTTTATTGGTGTTGCATGGATTCCTACTGTGTAACTACACATTCATTACAGGCCCTTAATCTAAAGTGTGACCCAAGCCTTCACTCCTGACAGCTGTGCCTTTAATTTGTCCTGGAGGAAGAGTCTTCCCACAGATATTAGTAAAGCAGATTTATGGACAGCGTTCTGCTCCAGGAATGCAAAAGCACAAAGGCAGACATCGTTTATGCGGACGGGCCTTTTAGAGCAGATGAGTTTTATGAGCTCTGAATACAAAAACACAATAATGCCATTCTTTTATTGGGGGGTTTTGGAAGCAGTGTGGGGTGGGGGTGGGTGGGAAGCTGGAAGCTGCTCCTGAAAAATGTTGTTACTCTGAGTTTGTAATCAGCTGCTTTGTAAGATGATGGGTTAAAATCAGACTACACCATTAAGCTCCATTAGACCGTCTCTGTATGGATCCAATCATTTACCTGAAAATAAGTAGCAGATCATCCAGTGTGACAGTTATTTGTGCAGAAAAGAAACAGGTCTCTGTAACTGAACATGCTACAGTGCAGAATTCAGAGACCGCCCTCCAGTTCTAGACTTTCTAGAAATTACAGGCCAACCCTGGTTATAGTCAAGTGTTTAACTGTGTTAGCACGTGTGCGAGGCGTTGTTAATGTGCTAGAACACATGTCATAAATTAAATAAGCAGTTAATGACATGACTGAGCATTTCTACATTGAATCTGCAGTGTTGCAAAGACAGTTCCCCGGCCCCCACCCCCTCAAAAAAAATAAAAATAAAAAAGCTTTTTTTTTGCAAACTTTTATTTTGAAAGCGCACCACTGAGGTGGGTCTTCTTTCAGCCTTCATTAAGGCGCCTGTTCAAAAATAGAGCTACTCCAATCACCTGCTACACTCACCCGGAGGAAACCCACACAGACACAGGGAGAACACGCCACACTCCTCACAGACAGTCACCCGGAGGAAACCCACGCAGACACAGGGAGAACACACCACACTCCTCACAGACAGTCACCCGGAGGAAACCCATGCAGACACAGGGAGAACACACCACACTCCTCACAGACAGTCACCCGGAGGAAACCCACGCAGACACAGGGAGAACACACCACACTCCTCACAGACAGTCACCCGGAGGAAACCCATGCAGACACAGGGAGAACACACCACACCCCTCACAGACAGTCACCCGGAGCGGGAATCGAACCCACAACCTCCAGGTCCCTGGAGCTGTGTGACTGCAACACTACCTGCTGCACCACCGTGCCGCATGAAAAAAATATGTAGTCACTAAACTAGAGAAAGCAATGCTAAGGGTGGTAAAGTTCCATAGTGTGTTGTTTGGGACAGAGCCTCACTGTCTAGCGTTAATGTTAATCAAATGCTTATAGCTAGCTAATATTTTAGGGTGAGTTTTGACTCAGCCCCCCCTCCCACCAACATGCTACAGAGGTACAGGAGAAGACAGGCTGAGCCCACTGCTCTGAGAACACCAGAACCTTATTTGTTTTATTGTAAATGTTCTACTTTGTGTGTATTTCATTTTCTCAATAAGGGCATGAAAAAGAGCCATGTCCTTTCAGACCCAGATTGTTCAATTGTCTTCTAGAAGTAGGATGGACCTTACCATCTGTGGATTTGTTCAGATCAGCAGGAGCGGTGCTTGAGTTTCCTCAGTCCCCAAAACGAGTTCTGTATCACATTTGTACATAGTGTTAATGTATTTATATACACTGTATGATGTATGTACATGTTAAATAATTTATTTACATTTAAATAATGGTTTAATAAGTAGTATATTACATATTTATTACATACGTATATAGAATATTATGTTTAGCATATTATAGTTGTATTTGGTATGTTTAGATATCGTTTTAATCGATTGTGTTGCATGGGCTAATGTTATGAACCAGGAACCAGTGTGTTCCAGCTCTCTCCCTCTCTCTCTCTCTCTCTCACACACACACACACACACACACACAACCCATTTTCTCACCTGTTTTGTTTTGACATGATGAGATTTTCTCACATGAGATTGTACAAGTTTCAGAAAGAGACAGAGATAGAATATGTGTGTGTGTGTGTGTGTGTGTGTGTGTGTGTGTGTATGTGTGTGTGTGTGTGTGTGTGTGTGTGCGCACCCGTGGAGGGCTTTCCTCTCTGTTGTGTAATGAGACACATTAATAAATGAAGGGAGAAGCAGGTCTGTTGTATGACACCAAGAGGAAAGAGCTCGGCTGCGTCCAGCTTCTGAAAAATTTAACACTCGCTAAATCACTTCCACCACCAGTGGAAGTGGCACCAGTGGCACCGGTCATTAACACTCTCACTGTCCACCTAGCTCCTCTCTTTCTTAATCAACGTCCCCCCTCCCACCTCTCTATTTTTCTCTACCTCTTTCTCTCTTTCTCTACCTCTCTCTCTCTCATTCACTCTACCTTTCTCTCTCTCTGTCTCTCCCTCCCTCTCTCTCTCTCTCTCTCTCCCTCCCTCTCTCTCTCTCTAATCCCCTCTCTCTTTCACTCTAACCCCCTCTCTCTCTCTCTCTAACCCTCTCTCTTTCTCTCTCTCTCTCTCTCTCTTACTCTAACCCCCCCTCTTTCTTTCTCTTTCTCTCTCTCTCTCTAACCTCCTCTCTCTCTCTCTTTCTCTACCCTCTCGCTCTCTCTCTCTCTCTCTCTCTCTCTCCTTCCCTCTCTCTCTCTCTCCTTCCCTCTCTCTCTCTCTCTCTCCTTCCCTCTCTCTCTCTCTCCCTCCCTCTCTCTCTCTCTAACCCCCTCTCTTTCACTCTAACCCCCTCTCTCTCTCTCTAACCCTCTCTCTCTCTCAAAAAAAAAAAAAAAAAAAAAAAAAAACTTTTATTTCAAAAGCTCTGGAGGCTCCTGGTTCTCATATGTTGTCAATCCAGTCAACATGTAAAATACAACCATACAATACATTAGATTCAAAAAAGGTACCAAAAAGTACAGTAAAAATTACACTTCCATGATTGGAAATGTGGACAAAGAAAATAAAAATAAAAATAAAAGTGTGGAAAAGTGACACTGCTTCCTCTTTCATCTGTTCTGTACAAATGGAGCATAAGTCCCATCTCTTGCTGCTGTTGCTGCTGCTGATCTTATGGGTTCTTGGGGTGAAAATACTTGCGGCCTGCACTACATGTGATCAGTATGGCTTGTAGCTACTCTGGTGGCCTCCACGTCTTGGAGTTTTTCCATAGCTTGTATTGCCCTGGTTGTAGTCATATCCACCACCGTAGCCGTAGTAGCCAGAAGAATAGTCATAGTTGCTATAACCCCCATAGTTGCCATAGCCTGGTTGACCACCATATCCATAGCCTTGACCACCATAACCCTGATTCCAGTAGTTGTTGTATCCCTGGTTCCAGTTCTGGTTTTGGCCTCCCCGACCCCTGCCACGTCCACCATAACCACCACGTCCACCATACTGCTGTTGTTGATAGACCTCCTTGGGCTGGGCAATTTTAATTTCACACTTGCTTCCGCTAACATTATGGTATTTCTTCTCCATGACTCTCTTCACAGGGGACTCCTCACTGAATGTAATGAAGACAAATCCCCTCCTTTTGTTCGTCTTTGGATCTGTAGGCAGCTCAATAGCTTCAATCTCTCCAAAGACTCCAAAATATTCCCGAATTTTCTCTTCTGTTGTTTCAGGGTTCAGCCTACCAACAAATATTTTCTTAACGGGATCTTTCTTCATTGCCATTGCTTTCTTGGGATCAATCTGTTTCCCATCTAACCGGTGTTCCTTCTGCTGCAAGACCTTTTCTACACTGGCAGCTTCTTTGAAGAGGATGAACCCAAATCCACGTGAACGACCAGTATTGGAGTCCATTTTAATAGTACAATCTGTCACCTCACCAAACTTGGAGAAGTAGTCTTTGAGATCTTTCTTGCTTGTGTCCCAGCTAAGTCCACCAACAAACATTTTGCCGGCGTCCTCCTCGCTCTTGCTGGCGTCGATCTGTCCCCCATCCCCGTTGTGAGGGTCGTCGTCGGTGGCGGAGTGGTCTCCTGCCTCGGTCTGTTCGGCGCCGTTCAGTTCCTCTTCGTTACCGTTTTCCGAGGTCTCCATGAACTGCTGCTCGGCGTCCGCCATTTCCACTGCCCTTTATCGCCGTGACCGCGTCCCGACACTCAGACCGCTCCTCAAGATGGACTCTCTCTCTCTCTCTCTTACTCTAACCCCCCTCTTTCTTTCTCTCTCTCTCTCTCTCTCTAACCTCCTCTCTCTCTCTCTCTCTCTCTCTCTAACCTCCTCTCTCTCTCTCTCTCTTTCTCTACCCTCTCTCTCTCTCTCTCTCTTTCTCTACCCTCTCTCTCTCTCTCTCCTTCCCTCTCTCTCTCTCTCTCTTCCCTCTCTCTCTCTCTCCCTCCCTCTCTCTCTCTCTAACCCCCTCTCTCTCTCTCTCTCTCTTACTCTAACCCCCCTCTTTCTTTCTCTCTCTCTCTCTCTAACCTCCTCTCTCTCTCTCTCTTTCTCTACCCTCTCTCTCTCTCTCTCTCTCTCTCTCTCTCTCTCTCTCTCTCTCTCTCTCTCTCACCCACACTCTTAATTGCTCTCTTTCTCTTTATTTATCTCTCAGTACATCTATGTATTCATTTATCTCCTTCTTTGAGAATTAACCTCTATCTCACAATTAATCAGTCTCCTGCTCTTTGTCTCTCCCTTTATTTCTCTTTATCCTTTTCTCTCTTTCCTAAAATAAATTATATGAGAGAGCAAGTGACCCTCTCTCTCTCTCTCTCTCTCTGATTTAAGGTGGATCTGCTGGAGGTGTGTTGAGGTAAAGCTGTTCAGCTTGATCTGAAGGTAATTAAAGCTCAGTGTGAAGTCGCAGGTTTCTGAATGCAGTCAGAACAGGGCTCTTTAATGGCATTAGTTAGTTTGTGAGTTCCACATATTTTCAGGTTCGCTGGACAGTGAGGGGTCGACTAAACAAGCAAACCCTCCCTGATCACCAGCAGAGACATGCACAGCCTGCTGGGCAGCGTTTACGCCCGCTTTACTCGCATTTCTCCTCTTTCAACAGAAATAATTAACATGTCCAGCGAGACAGCATGGGTCTGTTTATTTCCTTTAGTCTTGGACACTTTACAGGGAACGGTTCCTAAAAGCACTGGACCTCCATGGTGTTATTTATTCTTATTTATTTTACTCAACATGAAAGTATCCAAGAGCTCGAGAGTGGCCACAGTGTGTTGGTCAGAGCCTCCCAAAGTGACAGCGCGTATGCAGTGAATGCACTGGTTTTAATCTAGTGGCTGATTGGTGGATATAGTAGGTTGAATTTATAATCTCAGACACAGCGGTTGCCAAATCTTCTGCACACTTCACTGTATGTGTCTCCTGGGGGTTTGTGCTTTAGCTGCAGAACTTCTAATGCAGTGAAGCGCACAGGTGCGCCGTGAGGGAGTTGTTGCAATTAATTAAGGTAGGAATGTGTGCGTGTGCATGTGTGTGTGTGTGTGTGTGTGTGTGTGTGTGTGTGTGTGTGAGGACACAGAGAAGTGACTTGTAATTAATTAAGTGCTGGATTTGTGTAGAGGTTTATAAGATGGCTTTATTGTGATGTTTACAGTCAAACATGATATCCTGCAAACCCACCAGAGAAGAAAACAGCCATTATATACAAGTATTCGTGTGTGTGTGTGTGTGTGTGTGTGCACGTGTGTGTAGTGCTAGGCTCTGTTGAGTCTCCACACAGATCGCAGTCACCATATGTTATGTAGGCCACAGTGCACAACCTCTTGTGCGACTGTAATTATTATAATTATGCCAGCGCCTGCAGCATGTTATTGTCAACATCTTTTTTTTTCCTTCCTTTTGGTCGAATAATGTAATGGAAAAATGTAAAGAAGACAAATGAAAGAAGACCTTTTTCTTTAAGAAGCCCATAGTGCATCCTTTTGCACTTCCACTATTGCAACATTACTGAAGCTCAACACGCTTGGAGGAGGACATTAACTTCCAATTCTGCTACACGAGTTCACAAATGCCTACAACAGGGGGGGACAGAGCGCCTTTAATGGTACAGACTCCATCACAGGACAGGTATAGGCTACTATGGGGATTTTTATGGATCATTCTCAACACTGTAGTGATGTTGTGGTGGTGATGTGTTAATTTGTGTTGCACTGTTAGGAGTGGATCAGACACAGCAGGCGCTCCTGGAGTTTTTAAACACTGTGTTCACGTGATTAGACACACCTACCTTGTTGGTCCTTGTAGATGTAGAAGTCAGAGACAGTAGCTCATGTGTTGCTGCACAGTTTGTGTCTGTTTGTATTTGTTGATTGGTGGACTATTGCCAGTCCAGAAATGATACTGAGGGTTTGAAAAACTCTTGCAGCACTGCTGTGTCTGATCCACACTTACCAGCGCAGGAAACACTAAGACACCAGCACTGTGAGGATACTGGACATTATAGAATAGCTCGAACATGGGCTAACAAAGTATGCAATTGTCTGTATTTGTAGGACAACATAGTGCACCGACACGGTGAGTGGAGCTGATCTTTGATTTTCATTATTAACTTCTTCATTAATTCATTCATTCATTTATTCATTATCTGTAACCCTTATCAAGTTCAAGGTCGTGGTGGGTCCAGAGCCTACCTGGAATCATTGGGGCAAGGTGGGAATACACCCTGGAGGGGGTGCCAGTCCTTCACAGGGTGACACACACTCACACATGCACTCACACATTCACTCACACCTACAGACACTTTTGAGTCGCCAATCCACCTACCAACGTGTGTTTTTGAACTGTGGGAGGAAACCGGAGCACCTGGAGGAAACCAACGCAGACACAGGGAGAACACACCACACTCCTCACATACAGTCACCCGGAGGAAACCCACGCAGACACAGGGAGAACACACCACACTCCTCACAGACAGTCACCCGGAGGAAACACACGCAGTCACAGGGAGAACACACCACATTCCTCACAGACAGTCACCCGGAGGAAACCCACGCAGACACAGGGAGAACACATCACACTCCTCACAGACAGTCAACCAGAGGAAACCCACGCAGACACAGGGAGAACACACCACACTCCACACAGACAGTCACCCGGAGGAAACCCACGCAGACACAGGGAGAACACACCACACTCCTCACAGACAGTCAACCGGAGGAAACCCACGCAGACACAGGGAGAACACACCACACTCCACACAGACAGTCAACCGGAGGAAACCCACGCAGACACAGGGAGAACACACCACACTCCACACAGACAGTAACCCGGAGTAAACACACGCAGTCACAGGGAGAACACACCACACTCCTCACAGACAGTCACCCGGAGGAAACCCACGCAGACACAGGGAGAACACACCACATTCCTCACAGACAGTAACCCGGAGTAAACACACGCAGTCACAGGGAGAACACACCACACTCCTCACAGACAGTAACCCGGAGTAAACACACGCAGTCACAGGGAGAACACACCACACTCCTCACAGACAGTAACCCGGAGTAAACACACACAGTCACAGGGAGAACACACCACACTCCTCACAGACAGTCAACCGGAGGAAACCCACGCAGACACAGGGAGAACACTAAACTTTTTTCAATTTGACTGAAACCTGGCGTTTTTGTTCACAATCAAAATTAGGGTTGATTTTTTCAACAAAATCAGGAGTTGGTTGTCGTCAGAATGCATGAAAAACAAGCCTCAAACACCCATCACACACTGATCAGCCGTCTCTTTTGTTCATGAGTGTGTGCGTGAGCTGTATCCTGCTTCAAAGTTTTCTGTCAGCACTTTCTCATCCCCCTGTTGTAATGTATTCCCCCGTCTCAGTGCGCTATAATACCAACCTTCACTACAAAGCCCCGAACGGAGTGACTGATGTTGGGATCCATTTGTGATGTATGAAATCTTCAAGGAGGCTGATAAGCATAAGATTAACAAAATACCCTGATTGTTCGTCACTGCTGTAATGCAGGGTGGGCTGTTAAAAATGCTGCAGCCACCAGGGGGCGACGTAAAACATTTGTCTTGTTTATACTGTATTGTCAAATACGTTCAACTGAGGGGTAAATAAATGACAGACCTCAGAAGTGCTAGTGAAACCTCACATGGCCATGTTTTCCACGTTATTTAGACACCTGCTCGTCCAATTTGTCTCCAAATTGAAGGGTATTATTAAATACGTGCAACACTTCAATTCAAGAACCGCTTCTAATCCATAACTCCACAGCCCAACACAGGGGGGCTTTATACCTCTGCAGCCAACATTTGGTGGGCACAAGGTGTCGTAAGAAATAGGGCACAGGCCATAGACGGATGGGAAGGGTTCTGTAAATGTAGCACTCTTAGAATGTGATTCTACAATTCCGTAAAGTTGACTCAGACTGGAATATATTATTGAAGACTCTCAGAGTGGAAGACCCTGAGGCTAAAGCCACCCCAGTCCAGTCTTACCACTCACCTCCACAAGCCGAGAGCTGACCTAACCACCGCTCCACTCTGGACCTTTCTGTGTGGTCATTTCGTATGCCTCTTGATTCCCTCTTATTGTGGTCATTATTCATCCCAGGATTGATTTCGCTCTGTATTCACTGTGTTTCTGCTTTATTGGCTTAATACTGTATGCTGTAATGCAACTATATCATTTAGCTTGTAATGACATGATTATTATGGCGTAATGAATGCAGAGCATGGGGCACTATTGATTCACTTACATGGAAGAATGAAAGCTGTAGGAATATGCGTTTGTAAACGGACTTCAGCTGCTGAAATGGTCAGCCAAGCCATTTTTACTTTTGTGACTTTAGAACCACCTTTTGCGTAAATAACCTATAAATGTCTCGCTTTATTTTACCCACTTTATTACTTTAACAGCTACTTTTTAAGTCCACAAACATAGGAAATGTGTAACACATGCATTAGCATTTAATAACATATTCATAAACCAATACCTGAACATTCACTTAATCACAAGTTAAAAACGTTTTACAAAGTAAATGAACCTGGGTTGAATGAGGGATATTTGTTCCATTTATAACATGGTTATAAAGCATCAATGCCATGTAATAAAGCTTATCTTAGTTTTGTTAAAGACAAAGTATATATCAGTCCTGGGGGTTTCATGTTTAGGACTTGAGCAAAGTCTATGTAGAGTGCATATTAAATCACATTTCTACAAGTGAACACAGTTCTGGGGTCTTAGGAAAATGTCTGTGACCTACTTTGGTCAAAAGCCCACAAGGATCAAGCACCACAGCAGCGTTCTCTCCCTGTTGAAATAGCTCTGTTCCCAATGACCGGTTTCAGGGCCTGTTCCAGTAAATGAGCCACTTGATATTCACCCGGACCCAAGCACCCAACAGTGAGGACTTAGGAGCTGGGTTCTTTAACAGTCGTTTTCACTTGGTTTTCTTTATATTTTTTTGTTCTGCAACATTTAACCTTGTCTTTGGTGCTGTGATTGGAGAGACTCACAAAGTCAGAATACACCATTTAATTTGTGTGTGTGTGCGTGTGTGTGTGTGTGTGTGTGTGTGTGTGTGTGTATGTGTGTGTGTGTGTTCAGAGAGCCAAACGATGGTGTTGTGTATTTCCTAAAACATATTTAACCATAAATTACATCCTAAACATCCAAATTATGCACTGAAAATAACTTTCAGTTGTGTGGAACCACTGCCCATTTTTATATTAAATAGATTTTGTTTGTTTGTATGTTTCTTTCTTTTTTTCTTTCTTTCTTTCTTTCTTTTAGTGGCTAGTCTTGTTTCACATTCTGTACAATAACGTGTTTTTCATAGAATATCCCCTTTAAGAGTATATCAAAGTATAAAACTTTAGCTTTAGCCATTGCTGACCATGACCAAAGACAGTGTGAAGCCAGAGATTTCAAATCAAAAGCTTTTAAAATGTCTTTAGCACTGTTTTAATGATATTCCTGGTTCAAATCCATGTAACACGTGTAAAACTCTTTGCTCCTGTGTTTCAGACGTCCACTCTTTCTCCGTACCTTTGTTTTTCTGGTCGTGGTGGTTGTGGTGGGGAGTGGGGTGGGGGGGATTGTCTTGGCTCCATTCAAGTAAAAAATGCTTTTTCTTCATCAGCGGCCTTGATTGAATCACGTTCAGCTCCAATAACCAAGCAGAAAATGTGATGGAGGCATGGCGGAGAGAAGGCAGGGAGAAATGGGTTAAGTGCTGTGGGTTTAATGGAAGGCAGGAGTAAGGGATCTGCTGTGCATCATGCTTTTTTCATCAGCTCCGCCGCAGACAGACACGGATTGTTTACCGTGTTTTGCATTTGTTCAACAACACTCTCAGACTCAGAACTCCAGATAACAGCCCTGTTTTCTCGGAAAACTCATGCCCCAGAGCAAATAGTACACCAGTGTCTGTCCACCGTGTCCAGTGAAGTTTGTGTCTTTAGTTTTGTCCTGGAGGCTAATGTCGCTAACAAAATATGAGGCATATAGTCACCTTTTAGCATTTGGCAGTTGTTAAGAAGACTTGTAGTTTCTGGCCTTGTGTGACATACTGTGATCAGAGGATTGGGACAAAGAAAGTAAGATTATCACACCCCAATTGCTGTTGTTTTTAGCTACACAACATGCTACAGCCCTTATTTGTAGACAACCGGTATTTGAAGAGTTTCTAAACTCTTCTGACAAGGCTTTCTACTTAGTTTTAGAGCATTGCTGTGAAGATTGGATGGCAATCAACCTTGAGAACAATAGTCCTGGATCACAAACACCTCTGTAACTCACCCCGAAGTTAATGGAAGGTGTTCTATCAAACCAGAGAGTCATTTTAATTCGATGGGGATTTATATCATGTAGCATTTGTTAGGCTTTGAGAATTGTGACTTTAGCCTCTTGTGCAGATGTTTTAGAGCACTGTATTCCATTCCATGTTTGTATTCCGGAGATTATACAAGCTGGAAGAATGTTGACAAATCAGCAATGCACGCCATTTTCACAATGCTAATTGGCCATAATTAGCTTCCATGATAAATCACTTCATAATTAATTAGATTGTTTGTTAGCTACATTAGCTTCATAGCTCCAGAGCTGAATCAAAGAATCAAACGCAAGACCCCAAAACATGTCCGGACTGATTCAGTAGAATTCAGGCTAATGAGAAAATGATGTAAATTTGATTAATTTTGGTCCAACAATTGCATCAAATTGAAGAAGTCCAAAAGCTTTGAGAACAAGGGCACACACACGTGTCCAAAAACAATGCAAGACGAAGCCTCTACCCTGTCTCTAGCAAAAAAAAAAAATGTATCGACATCAGACAGGTACCAACAGGCTGTGTTCACCAAACCATTAAATTGCTGAGACTCTGGAAGAGTGCAGGAGCCTCCCTCCAATGATGACCCCAAATTTCAACAAGAAAAAAAAAAAAGATGGTCTTCTCGTCCCCTAGAAGATGCCTGGGCCCAACCAAGCGAGGCATGGAGTGTGCTCTCTCCCCCAGATGTATCAGACGTCTCAATTATAATAAGAACCATTCATCAGCCAAACTGCAGACCATTCAAAAATAAATAAATAAATAAATAAAGGGGCAAAAAAAACAGGCTGCTCCTACAACAGCTATTACAAGTGACCTTCATTACAAAACGCCTGTCCCCCATGACTGGCAAGAGCCAGGACGATGGGCTTCTTTCACATAATGAGGGTTACTGTTCCAAATATTCCAGCAGATGCCATCTTTGCCTTCAAGAGCATACCCCTACAGTTTGCTGAGCCACATTCACACAGGTTTGGAATGCATATCATGTGTCAAATCAGCTTTTTCACAATATTTATGTTGTGATTCAATATGATTTTTTGTTATTTTACAATCACTAAATGAGCTCCCATCCACTGGTGGCGCTGTTTCACTCAATCCACACAAACACTCTTATGTATGCAAAGAAGAATTACAGAATCAGAGCTGTTAACTGTTTTGAGAGACCGTTACATACAATTAGGGCTTGGGTTAAGTCTTTGATTTTAAGCTTTGATTTTTCTCAACTGGTGGCCACCAGAAATTCATGTGTACGTCTATGAAGGGTGTTCACGCATGTCGTACGAATTTTGGGAACGGGAAAATATGCACAAAGTGACATGCAATTTGGCTTTAAAGGTATCTTTACATTTAATTTGACTTGGCCTTGGGTCTGTTTTGTGTTCATTATCGGAATGGCAGTCGAATTAGTGAAGCACATTCAGATTTGTTCGGAACTCAACGTTCAACTACAACCCAGGACCTTCCTTCTTTGCTTTGGACTTGACACACGAATCTGAGACTTGACTAGGAGTGGGTGATTTTTGCCACGTCAGCCTTGATTTAGGACATGTCTGTCGTTTAATGTTAGACTTGACTCCTTTGACTTCTTTGTCTGATTCTGATTCTTTGTCTCCGTTTGGAACACGGCCTAGAATTGATCTGACTGAGACCTACACCCAGGACTTCTCTGTCTTGATTTGCGCTGACTTAAGATTCCTTGTCTTGGTTTAGAACGTAACTCAGTATTTATTCCTCTTGACGGTAAACCTGTGTGGTTTTTGGACCTGATTCAGGTCTAATGTTTAAACTTATATAACAACAAGGAATAGCTGTCAAAAGAAATGCAAAGACTTGCCTGTAACATAAATTTGAGCAGTTTGACCTCTTTTGTTGGTGTTTAAAAAACATACAGCTTTAAAATGGCAGCTTCCTAATGGTTACTATAGCTGGCTTGAGACTGAAGGTCGTCAGAAGGTCGTCAGGAAAAAGTAGGGTGGAGGAAATTAAGGAACAGCACTGTCTCCTGCCTCATCTAACCCTCAGGAATTAGAATTAGAGTAAGAATAACTTTATTGGCCACTGTGCCTGCACACGGGAAATTTGTTCTCTGCATTTAGCCCAATCCGTGCAGTGAAACACACAATTACACACACTAGTGAACACTAGGGGGCAGTGAGCACACATGCCCGGAACCATGGTATCTAACCCCCAACTGCTCCCTGGGAGTTGGGATAGCTGCCCACTGCCCTGGGTGTGTTTTTACTGCCCCCTAGTGACAGTGTCAAACTCATTTTCATTCAAGTCAGGGACATAGCCATGCGTTTCCAGTTGAAGACAATCAAGGAGACATCACAATGTCTTTAATGTGATTTCAGAGAGATGGGATTGTTCTGCTGGGGGTGGATGATGTCACACAGAGTACGATGTCTATAGTGTTGCAGCAGCAGCCCGTAACGAACACGGACCCCGGGCTGGATCTGCTGCACCTGTGACGCTCATAATTCAGAGGTTTAATTTGAAATTTCCTGCACTAATTCCCCATCTCTCCCGGCGTCTAACTCTGTCTGTTTCCGCCGCTCGCCTGCACCCAAAACGTCAGTTCAGATGAAACAGCTCCATCCCTGGTGTGCGGCACCCCCCACCACATACCCCCCCTCCCCCTCACCTGCACCCCCTTCAGCGAGGAGGGGCGGTTCATCTGTCATCTCCGAATCAGCACCCACTCACACTCCTACACCGACTCCTCCTCCTGCCCCATCCGCCCCCTACACAAACCCTCAACCCCCCACCCCTTCCTCAGAGCCCCTGTTTCATCTTTCTACCTCGCTACACATCTCCAGTCCCTCCTGTAGAATGTGACGGGGCAGGAGGTCAGCCTGACTTACACTCAGACATATGTCAGACTAATGTATGTACACGAGAATCAAGCCACAGGAAGAGTGTGATCATGGAGTACATCCATGCTGTCAGAAGAAAACCGAGTATCTCCAAAATGCAGGAAAGGTATTTTAATGTGAGTTAATGTTAAACTACTCTGTAACAAACCTATTTTGGATCACCTCTTAACCCTGAACCTAACTCTACGCTCCAAAAGATGAAAACTCTAAATCTAGCTTTTTTTAAACGGTCCAAAAGATTAGAAATGGTAGTGTATTTGTTCTTGAGCATCATTGTCTCAAACAGTTCACAGAGCTCTGTTTCTGTAGCTCTTTCCAAGGACATAATAGAGTTTGATTAAATTTAATGAAATATAACCTCCAGCTAGGGGCGGCACGGTGGTGCAGCAGGTAGGTGTCGCAGTCACACAGCTCCAGGGACCTAGAGGTTGTGGGTTCGAATCCCACTCCGGGTGACTGTCTGTGAGGAGTGTGGTGTGTTCTCTCTGTGTCTGCGTGGATTTCCTCCGGGTGACTGTCTGTGAGGAGTGTGGTGTGTTCTCCCTGTGTCTGCGTGGGTTTCCTCCGGGTGACTGTCTGTGAGGAGTGTTGTGTGTTCTCCCTGTGTCTGCGTGGATTTCCTCCGGGTGACTGTCTGTGAGGAGTGTGGTGTGTTCTCCCTGTGTCTGCGTGGGTTTCCTCCGGGTGATTGTCTGTGAGGAGTGTGGTGTGTTCTCCCTGTGTCTGCGTGGGTTTCCTCCGGGTGATTGTCTGTGAGGAGTGTTGTGTGTTCTCCCCATGTCCACATGGGTTTCCTCCTGGTGACTGTCTGTGAGGAGTGTGGTGTGTTCTCCCCGTGTCCGCGTGGGTTTCCTCTGGGTGCTCTGGTTTCCTCCCACAGTCCAAAAACACACGTCGGTAGGTGGATTGGTGACTCCAAAGTGTCTGTAGGTGTGAGTGTGTGAGTGAATGTGTGTGTGTGTATGTAGCCCTGTGAAGGACTGGCGCCCCCTCCAGGGTGTATTCCCACCTTGCGCCCAATCATTCCAGGTAGGCTCTGGACCCACCGCGACCCTGAATTGGATAAGCGCTTACAGATAATGAATGAATGAAAGAATGAATAAACATCAGTGTCCCTGATTTACCTAGAAAAGGGAGTCCTCAAATGCACTGATCACACCTGAATCCAGTTCGAATGAAAAGTTCAAAGTGTGTACTTTCTTTATGGAAAAATAGCCTGTTTTGGGATCTATTAGGGGTCCAATTACTAAGCCTAGAGGCATATCGATTTTATTTCATTTATTTATTTTTATTTTTTGAAGTTGTCGTTGTTGTTGGTAGTTGCATCATTAACTTTTTTATAAACTCACTATCCACAGAAAACTATCCATCAAAAGCAGCTCTGGGATCAGGAAATCCAACCTGTCATAACGTAAACTAGCACTATTTAATTCTTTGCATTACAGTGTAATAAATAAATAACAACTTTATTAAACCATATAATACACATGTAATTACTTAATTGTGTTATCAGACTCTTGTAAAATGAAATGACTACATCTCTTATTCTTGATTGTACACACTCAGGCAGGGATGACGGAAGTAGGACTTGCGTGCTGTAAAGAAACGACTCCTCTCCTGAATAATAATTAAATAAACACCTTCCAATTTGCCCTCCTGACTTTTAAGAGTTTTTAAAAGTGTGTTGTAAAGCAGACAAGAGTCTGCTTCCATGAACACGATCAGCACTAATTCAATTCCATTCAATTATAGTTTATTTATACAGCGCTGTTCACAATAGACTCTGTCAGCTCGGTAGCTTTGGTGTGTGTGTATGTGTGTGTGTGTGTGTGTGTGTGTATGTGTGTGTGTTTATGCAGCTATTTCTTTAAAAGATTAAACAGGTTGATAGCAGGAGAACAAGATGTGTGGAGACACAGTAAAAGAGAGAGCTAGAGAGAGAGAGAGAGAGACAGAGAGAGAGAGTGAATAAACGAAGAAGAAAAGAGGAATCATTGCATATGATGAGAAGGCATTCTTTGATGTTGTTTGTTTGTGTGTGTGTGTGTGTGTGTGTGTGTTTGTGTCCAGGCAAAGCGTGCACTGTGTGATATTGAAATGACAGTTGCACGCACACACACACACGCACACACACTTCCTCTCTTCTCTGTCTAGCGGCGTCTTTGTGAGCGAATGATTAAAGCAGGTGGCACAGTGCGATGTGTTTGTTAACGACATCCTGCGTTTAAGAAGCTGTCATTTGTCCTCGGAGAGAACTATCTGTGCTGAGAGCGCCGAGCTGCAAAATACCGTACCTTACACATGTTTAAATCATTTACTGCAGGGCAAAGGTTCGCTTGAAATATTTAATCCTGAGATTTGAATATTATTGAACGGGTGACCTATCCAGGCTCCGCCCACAAATGTTAGTCCATAGCTACTGCTGTAGGACAGAAAATCTGAAGAGACGACATTGACCACGATGCAAATAATAGACAAACATTCAGGCTTTGTCCACACAGGCCTTGTTGATATTGTCGCTGTCCAATTAAAAAGTCTCCCGGAGGAAACCCATGCGGACAAAGAGAGAATACACTACACTCCTCACAGACAGTCACCCGGAGGAAACCCACGCAGACACAGGGAGAACACACCACACTCCTCACAGACAGTCACCCGGAGGAAACCCACGCAGACACAGGGAGAACACACCACACTCCTCACAGACAGTCACCTGGAGGAAACCCACGCAGACACAGGGAGAACACACCACACTCCTCACAGACAGTCACCCAGAGGAAACCCACACAGACACAGGGAGAACACACTACACTCCTCACAAACAGTCACCCGGAGTAAACCCACACAGACACAGGGAGAACACACCACACTCCTCACAGACAGTCACCCGGAGGAAACCAACGCGGACACAGGGAGAACACACCACACTTCTCACAGACAGTCACCCGGAGGAAACCCACACAGACACAGAGAGAACACACCAAAGTTGAGTTTAACTTACGATTACTTATGGAAAAGTTAGTTATAAGTCCCCACACAATGAATGGATATCTAAGTAATATCCCCACAATTGTCAGTTACAAGATTATGTGTGTGTGTGTGTGTGTGTGTGTGTGTGTGTGTGTGTGTGTGTGTGTGTGTTCCCTGCCATGGTGTACAGGCACAGACAATTTAGAGGAAATGTATTCAAGTCAGTAGCTGTAATACAACACCAAAACAAGGCCCTCTACCACTTCTTTACTTCATCTCTGGAAAAAGTGATGCCACTGTAACAAGCTGTAAAGGACCTCAACAAATCCAACCAAATCCAGCAGAAGAAGAGAGACACAGTGGAACGCTGAGTCAGGGCGAGTTTCGGAGGCTGTTTAGACACAATTAAGACGTGTCTGCTCATGCCACACACCCTTAATTACCGTCTGTACAATTAGATCCCAGTGGTGAGGAATGTAATGCACGGTAATTAGCCTTCAAACACCACTGCCCCTGTATCTTGGGCGGCTCGGAGAAACAGACGACCGCATTATTGGATCCACCTGCAACAGTAGGAAATATGCAAACACGCTCCTCTAAAAGGGTTATTATTCAAGGTGCTGCTGTAAAATATTCATGAATGAGGTTGTTTAGCATGTCCCCGAAGTTTACTCCTGACACACTGCTGTTACCTGACTTTTTCCTTGGCCGGAAAAGGAGGAAAGTTAAGTTTAGCTCGCACTGATACAATGGGACACAATTATCCGTGACGTCCGTGCTCCATTTTCTGCGTTTGGTGGACCACGGACCACGGGCGTCTTTTGTTGGAGGCTGAAAGGCATAAACACAGATTGGGAGCGCGTCAGCTCGGCATCTACTTGTGGCCCATGTGACTCACCCCAACAGCTAATTAGAGGCAGCCAAGCTTGCTGGGTTGCCAGGCAACGGCAGCAGTGGGGCATTGGAGGATTAACGGCTTGGCAAAACACCCCCCCTCACCTCCAACATAGCTGCCGATCCACAGCAGGACGCTTTCACTCGCTCACTCACTCACACCTGCAGTCTTTTGCAGCTGTGCAACCCAGGGGTGGGTCGGGGAGAAGTAGCACATCTCCAACATCACCTTTTACACTCACCTCATCACCTGCTACTGAGAAGGGGGAGGGACTGGGGGTAGGGGTTACCAACTTGCAGACCCCATTGAGTCAGTGAGAAGTGAAGAAGTGCGATGTGAGAAGACATGATATACACCACTAGAGCATTGTTCTGGACACATCAGCTGCTCTTTGAGTTCTCCTGAGCAGTGGTGGTATAACAAGGTTAGCTTCTCATACAAAAGGTCAAAATACAAGCTGCTCTCAAGGTAAATTTGCATGTATTTGAATGAAAGACCTTTCCCAGGGTTTATACAACGTGTACTAACTAAACTTGGTTCTTATACATTCATTCATTCATTGTCTGTAACCACTTTTCCAGTTCAGGGTCACAGTGGGTCCGGAGCATACCTGGAATCAATGGGCGCCAGGCAGGAACACACCCTGGAGGGGGCGCTAGCCCTTCACAGGGCGACACACACTCACCCATTCAAACACTCACTCGCACCTACGGACACTTTGGAGTCACCAATCCACCTACCAATGTGTGTTTTTGGACCGTGGGAGGAAACCTGAACACCCGGAGGAAACCCACGCAGACACAGGGAGAACACGCCAACTCCTCACAGTCACCCGGAGCGGGAATCGAACCCACAACCTCCAGGTCCCTGGAGCTGTATGACTGTGACACTAACCTGCTGCACCACCGTGCCGCCCAAAATTAATACAACTCTTAATAAATAAATAAATCGTATGTTATGAACGTCTGAAGTGTTTTTTTTTTTGTAATATATGTAAACATTTTCAGAATCTCTGGGCACTTGTACAGTCCAGTGCTAGGTAGATAAGTGTAAAATGCAGCAGAGTACAATGCTATATACTGACAGGACAATTACATTAAATGTTACACTCTCATTTATTTTACAGTGCAGCCATTAGCCCAACGCCGGGTCGAGAGAGACTGCACTTGAACCCATTAGCTGCAGCATTGCCTGAGCGTGCAGGAGAAGTGTCTGAAGGCCGGTTTCAAACCTGCAAGAAAGGGCTTTCATCCCTGTTGCGCTGGGTCTCCTCTGCCCTCCCTTGCCTTTTGAGGCTAATTAAAATGAAAAGCAGATTTACGGGTGGGCTCCCTCCTGTCACTTTCGCTCGACCGCCTGCCTCGTGACTTTCACCTTGAGGGATTGGTGCCTGTTAGTCACAGCTCTTCCAGCACTGGACCCCCGGCCACTCGCTGACCCCCCTGCTGACCACTAGACTGCCGTCACCCCCTCACAGCTAAAAATCGTTCAGTGATTTCTGCTGAAACCCTCCCTGAACCAGCACGCTTTCTCCTCCATCAGTCAAACAAAAACACTCATGACCCTCACTGACAAACATCATGGTCCTAACAATGAGACAAAACATATATGTCACAGAGCAAGCTATCTTATCATCCATATGCACCTATTATTAATAATACACAAAGTACACTGTACAATCACTGGAAATATATAAAATATATGTATACATATATCATATATATTTCTTTTTATGTATTGTTTTTATTATCTTTGTAGAAAGGCAACAACTGAAATGGGATGCTCTTGAGGAGCTGCGGAAGACCCTAAGGTTTCCATGTTCAAAGCTAATTGCTAAATGCTAAGGCTAGAGGTTTATAAAGTTCCTCAGCATCAACAGTGGAGTGATGAAGCTCCATCCAGTACATTTAGGATGAGTCGGAGTATAGTTTGAGATCCAGAAACTACTACCCAATGTTCTTGTGGCTAACTGCCATCAAATCCTCACAGCAATGTCCCAACTGCAACATATAGGGACTAACTACCTATGAATGAATGAAGGATGAACGTTTGGGACTTTGTTTGGAAGCAGGACAGCAGCTTTATTTCGGCACAATAAATAAATACAGAAGGTAACAGACGGAGGAGGCCATTTTTCAAGTGTCAGAAAGATCAAAAAGAAAAAGCAACATTTGAACGTTATGGAGCATAAAGACTGTACTTCACTACTGTACACCGTATAAATCCATAATTGTGTTTCAGTGCTGACCAGAGGAGGCTGGGTTCTCTTTCTGGATTGTTGTTCCTCTCAAGGTTTCTCATGTTCTGAGGGCACCACTGTTGCCTTCCACAACTCTCTGTCAATGCTGCTATGTGACAATGTCAGTTATACAAGTATAAGTAAAATGTGTGTGTGTGTGTGTGTGTGTGTGTTGTAAAAGCAGTATCCTCCTTCCAGGCTTCCAGACAGTCACCCAGAGGAAACCCACGCAGACACAAGGAGAACACACCACACTCCTCACAGACAGTCACCCTGAGGAAACCCACGCACACACAGGGAGAACACACCACACTCCTCACAGACAGTCACCCTGAGGAAACCCACGCAGACACAGGGAGAACACACCAAACTCCTGACAGACAGTCATCTGGAGGAAACCCACACAGACACAGGGAGAACACACCACACTCCTCACAGACAGTCACCCGGAGGAAACCCACGCAGACACAGGGAGAACACACCAAACTCCTGACAGACAGTCACCTGGAGGAAACCCACGCAGACACAGGGAGAACACACCACACTCCTCACAGACAGTCACCCGGAGGAAACCCACGTGGACACGGAGAGAAAACACCACACTCCTCACAGACAGTCACCTGGAGGAAACCCACGCAGACACAGGGAGAACACACCAACTCCTCACAGACAGTCACCCAGAGGAAACCCACGCAAACACAGGGAGAACACACCACACTCCTCACAGACAGTCACCCGGAGGAAACCCACGCACACACAGGGAGAACACACCACACTCCTCACAGACAGTCACCCGGAGGAAACCCACGCAGACACAGGGAGAACACACCACACTCCTCACAGACAGTCACCCGGAGGAAACCCACGCAGACACAGGGAGAACACACCACACTCCTCACAGACAGTCACCCGGAGGAAACCCACGCAGACACAGGGAGAACACACCACACTCCTCACAGACAGTCACCTGGAGGAAACCCACGCAGACACAGGGGGAACACACCATACTCCTCACAGACAGTCACCCGGAGGATACCCACGTGGACACGGAGAGAACACACCACACTCCTCACAGACAGTCACCCGGAGGAAACCCACGCAGACACAGGGGGAACACACCAACTCCTCACAGACAGTCACCCGGAGGAAACCCACGCAGACACAGGGAGAACACACCACACTCCTCACAGACAGTCACCCGGAGGAAACCCACGCAGACACAGGGAGAACACACCACACTCCTCACAGACAGTCACCCTGAGGAAACCCACGCAGACACAGGGAGAACACACCACACTCCTCACAGACAGTCACCTGGAGGAAACCCACGCAGACACAGGGGGAACACACCATACTCCTCACAGACAGTCACCCGGAGGAAACCCATGTGGACACGGAGAGAACACACCACACTCCTCACAGACAGTCACCCGGAGGAAACCCACGCAGACACAGGGGGAACACACCAACTCCTCACAGACAGTCACCCGGAGCGGGACTCGAACCCACAACCTCTAGGTCCCTGGAGCTGTGACAGAGACACCTCCTGGTGCACCACCGTGCCGCCTAGGATTTAGTACCTATTTGATTAAAAGGAGAAGCTTCGATATTTGTTACAGATTTGAACAGTTATTTAAAATATGTTTTTGAAGTATCTTGTTCTCTCTCCATTCTTATACATAGAAGCTATATTTATGCTGAACTATATATTACATATCATAACTAACTCTCACTCTTACCCTATCTTTCCTCTCTCTCTCTCTCTCTCTCTCACACACACACACACACACACACACAGCCAATTAAGAGATTCAAATTCAAAAATCATAAAAACTACAAATGTGATAATAAATATAAAAAGTATGATCTAGTTTAATCATATAACCAAACATACAAGAAAGTCCTAGCATTATTATTGTGATTAATCAATACGTAGTCCTAATATAAATATAATTACATTGTGCTGACATTTATTGTTCAGTTTACATTTAATGATCCATTGTTTAAAGCGTCAATTTTAAGGTGTCACGCCCCTGTCCTGTCCTGTTTTCTTCGCCATATGCTCACTTAGCACATGGCTGTTTGTTATTGCTCGTGTCTCCGCCCATGTCCCGGCTTTGTTCCTCCTCTTCGTCAGTGTTATTTGTAATCCTGCCCCTTCGTGATCTTTTCCAGGTGTCCTTTGTCTGTGATATTTATTTAAGTTCCCATGTGTCACTTCCTATTTGTTGGTCATTCTTTTCCCAAGTCATGTTGCTACCCAGTCTGTCTGTGTCCGGCGTTTCCTTTGTCATCGTTTCGTTTCCTCTGTTCATTTCCCATGTCGTGTTTCCCAGTCTAGTCTGTCCATCTCTGCTGTTCTTCGTTTAGTCCACCTTCGTTTTGTGCTCTCCGGTCTGTCTGTCTTCTCTGTTTCTCATGCCCTCCAAGTCAGTCTTTGTATCTCTCTTGTCTCATGTCTGTTTCTTTACTCTGTTTATTTCCGTGTTCAAGTTTAGTCTGCTTTAGCTCTATGTTTATGTCTCTGTTCAGTTCTCTCTGTCTAGGTTTGTCTTTCTATCTCTATGTCTAGGTTTAGTCTGTGTAAGCTCTCTCTGTTTAGATCTCTGCTTAGCTCTGTCTGTCTAGGTTTGTCAGTCCTGTTCCCTCTCTATCTGTTTAAGCCCCTCTGTCCAAGTCTCTCTGTGTCAGTCTTTCTTTGTTTAAGTTTTTCTGTCTAGTTGTCTTAGTCTGTCTCTGTATTGTTATCTTGTGATGTAAATAAAATTAGTCACTGTGTTTTAGCAAGTGTGTCCACCTCCGTCAGTCTCCGCAATTCTGACATAAGGGACAATGCAATTAATCATGATTAATTAAATTCTGTAATATATTTTTTCCTTTTTTACATGTATTTAGTGATTATAATCAAGATTATACTACAGTCTGTGTCATAGTGTCTGAATGCACTAATTGCGATGTCTACAGATATTTGGATGTACAGTGCAGGTAAATTTCTTCCAAAGTTTGTTTCTCCAATTAGTTACACTACTGAAGACCATTGGTGTTTCCTTTGACAGACTTTGTCCTGATGATTAAAGCCTATGTGAATAATTACGTTAAACATAAAGCGTCCATTCATCACCAACGCTTAAGAAGTTGACGTAACTGTAACTGTGCAACTGTGGTCTCAGGTCTTTGTCCTCCATCAAACAGGTAAACTGATGAGAAGCTGTAGGCGTGGGTCCTTTTCCAATACAGGAAGTTGTGTTTAGAGTCTGAAAGTTGGGCTGAAACTTCCTTCATTGATCTTTGTCATAGAGGGTCAAAGACAGGGGGTAAGATGGATGCCTTTGACGAAGTCTCAGACCTCCATATGTTTTTGTCACTGGTCTCAAATAAAGGCTCCACACTAATTACACATCTGCCCAAGAATTGAACTCATAACGGGGCTTTTTTAAGGTGTCCACGCATGAAGAACCTTCCACACAAAAAGCACAAGGCAACACAACACCACACGATTTCCAAAAGGCTGCCCTTGGACGGCTTCGAGAGATAATAAAGTGGCTCGAAGATGGGCCACGATTGGAATTAAAGCAAAGATGAGGATTTATCTCTGTAAAGATCTGTAATCTAATTTTAACCAATCATAATTCAGCCCCCTCTCGCTCCCGTTATTCCTCTCCTCCTTTCTTCATCCATCTTCTGCTGCCGTTCGTCTTCCGCCTTCACTCCATTTGTCCAGAGGCTCTGTCAGGAAGGGTCTCATCTGGCAGTTTTTCAAAAGTATCTGCACTCAGTGGAATATCCATGTATTTCTACCTTCAAAAAAATAACGCACTACATTGAGTTGATGAATGATTTGCACAATTTAAATAACTTTGCCTCTTAGTTTATTTACACAGATTAATATTCAATGTTCCAGAACAGTATTTATCTGACAACAAGTAAAATAAGTAAAATATCTTTTATTTATTTAATACATTCATTCATTCATTCATTCATTATCTGTAACCCTTATCCAGTTCAGGGTCGCGGTGGGTCCAGAGCCTACCTGGAATCATTGGGTGCAAGGCAGGAATACACCCTGGAGGGGGCGCCAGTCCTTCACAGGGCAACACACACACTCACACACACTGACACTTTTGAGTCTCCAATCCACCTACCAACGTGTGTTTTTGGACTGTGGGAGGAAACCGGAGCACCCAGAGGAAACCCATGCCAACACAGGGAGAACACACCAACTCCTCACAGACAGTCACACTGAAGAAACCCACGCAGACACAGGGAGAACACACCACACTCCTCACAGACAGTCACCCGGAGGAAACCCACGCAGACACAGGGAGAAAACACCACACTCCTCACAGACAGTCACCCGGAGCAGGAATCGAACCCACAACCTCCAGGTCTCTGGAGCTATGTGACTGCGACACTCCCTGCTGCACCACTATGCCACCCCTAAAATAACTATAATATATTTTATTTATTTAATATAGCGTTTCTCCAAATAGATCCAAACTTTCTCTCTTATGTGCACAAATAAGGGCTTAAAAAAAGCTGTGCTGTTATCTGTTAGCAAGTGTGACACACAAATACACAATATCCCCATATACAATCAAATCCCCACAGCTAGGTTCCAACACCTTTACATTAATTTACATAATTGGAGTCTATCGTATATCTGCAGACATTCGTTTCTTTTCAGTTGGGAATTCATCGATAGATAATTACATATAAAATTTAGAAATAATCTTCTAAAAGTAGAAATGACGTTGACTTTTGAATAAAGCCGATTGAACATAACACTTTCTCGTAGTTGCTGGAGATGTTCCTCCTGGAGCAGCGTGTACAGTCTCCTCCATCACTTTCGCCTCTGTATTTCTCCTCCTTATTTCTGCACTGTTTAAACACCTGCAGAGAGCTCCGTGCTGCCTTTCAGCTCATCTTCTGGAAGCGCTGCTGGTCGCACAATGCAAATGGAGTTCAAAGGGAAAAAACAGGAAACGCAGAATGGTTTCTGAAAGAAATGGGGGCTCTATTATGGACAAGGACCCCCTTTCCACAGAAAACACTGACCACCAGAATAAAAGCAGCCTCAACACCCTTAATGCAGTGTAGGCTGGATGGGTCCCCACCAGCACCGGCCTGTGGAGCGGTGGAAATGCATGACTTGCACGTATAGCACAGTGATAACATAGTAATCACAAGTAAGTTTGCAGCTAATTAGTTCTGACATCAGGAAGAGATAAAAGCTCTGGGCTTTGCCGTTGTTGTCACAAATATTTACACATGTGCTGTTGTTTTCCTGTAAAAAAAAAACCTCCTTAGTCTTTCAAAAGTGAAATAACTTACTGTGAAGCAGCTGAAACATACCTATTTAATAACACACCCCATGAACTATAGCATGTAAAACAAGCCTCCTACACCCCCTCGCTTCCAATTCAAACGGAAGTGCTTGTTGTTACCTCTTATATTTTTGCCCCCACACCCCTTTTATTTTGCCCCATTCCTTCACCTTTCCAGAGTGTGGTGTAGCAGGGTTATTTTCAGATGTTAATATATGCATTTTAAAGACTTTGCCTGTATTTGAAGTGCGCAGGGGTTACCCACGCAGAGATAGGAGCTCGGCGTTTGAAGTGAGCTCTCTCTCTCTTGCTCTCTCTCTCTCTCTCTCTTTCTCTCTCTCTCTCTCTCTCCTGCTCTCGCTCGTTATAGGCATGAATAATGGATCAGGGATTAGGAATTTATAATGCTCTTGTTTTCACCTTCCGTAGAGCCTCGCTTTCTTCTTTCTCGCGTACACCTGTGTTGGGCTGCCAACGAAAAAACTCATTATTGCAGGGGGTCCCCCAGCAGGGGGGTGCGAAATCAGAAGCCCCGACCTGTACCAGGACCAATCAGAAAGCTGGGGAGGAATAAACATGAAGAGGATGAAAGTTAGGTCATGCGGAAAATGTTGCTAAGCTCAAGCCAAAGTGTTTTCAGATTTTCAGTGAAAATTTCTTAATTAGCGTTCTCTACAAAATGCAGGTAAATATTTAAATGTCTTTGTCACGTTATTTATCAACGATATAAACATATAAAGAGCGGCACGGTGGTGCAGCAGGAAGTGTCGCAGTCACATAGCTCCAGGGGAATGGAGGTTGTGGGTTCAATTCCCGCTCCAGGTGACTATCTGTGAGGAGTGTAGTGTGTTCTCCCTGTGTCTGCGTGGGTTTCCTCCGGGTGACTGTCTGTGAGGAGTGTGGTGTGTTCTCCCTGTGGCTGCGTGGGTTTCCTCCGAGTGACTGTCTGTGAGGAGTGTGGTGTGTTCTCCCTGTGTCTGCGTGGGTTTCCTCCGAGTGACTGTCTGTGAGGAGTGTGGTGTGTTCTCCCTGTGTCTGCGTGGGCTTCCTCCGGGTGACTGTCTGTGAGGAGTTTGGTGTGTTCCCTCTGTGTCTGTGTGGGTTTCCTCCGGGTGACTGTCTGTGAGGAGTGTGGTGTGTTCTCCCTGTGTCTTCATGGGTTTCCTCCGGGTGACTGTCTGTGAGGAGTGTGGTGTGTTCTCCCTGTGTCTGCATGGGTTTCCTCTGGGTGCTCCGGTTTCCTCCCACAGTCCAAAAACACACGTTGGTAGGTGGACTGGCGACTCAAAAGTGATCATAGGTGTGAGTGAATGTGTGTGTGAGTGTGTGTTGCCCTGTGAAGGACTGGCGCCCCCTCCAGGGTGTATTCCCGCCTTGCACCCAATGATTCCAGGTAGGCTCTGGACCCACCACGACCCTGAACTGGATAAGGGTTGCAGATAATGAGTGAATGAATGAATGAATAAACATATAAACCGCACCACTGTGGGTTACATTCGTCAAAAATAAAGACTGGACATAAGTCACAACACAGATATCGTCTTCACTTCAAGGTGATCACAACTAAAAACTTCAAACTGACATATACATCACAACAAAACTGGCTGGTGATGCTGGGGCACAGCGGTTGATTACGCTGTTTGCAGTTACAGCTGTCAGATTGTAAGAATTACACACAATTATCATGTGAAAGATGTGATTAGCTCTTTCCAGTGGGGTGTCCATGTGATAATTCTACCAAATGCCATTTAGCACTAAACTGATTGGTGCCATGGCATTTCTTTGGTTTATGGGTTAACAGGAAACATCCAAATGCAATGAATGTACATCATGTCATACCTAGGAACCCAGGCGCTCCCCTGCAACCAACAAGACAAAGCTACATTAGATACAGGAGGGGGAAAAAGCTCCAAAACAAGCAGGGCCTGTTTGTTCTGTTCTCCTTTGCTGTGCCCTGTGGTGTATTTCTGTAGTGTATTCCGGTTTGTTTGAGTTACAAAGCAGCAGCTGCACCAGAGTCGGTCAGTAAACCTAGAGACCAGACAGAAGCAGCCGCTCCGGAGCGCTTGAGAAAGTTCAGCCAGGGACAGGAGGAGCGTCTACGGAAAGATGCTGCCTTTCTTTTGTGCCCTCAACTTCTGTCGCAGTTTGATGTTTCCTTACCTACAAATGGAGAGAGAAATGGCTCCAGCTCGGTTTCACAGAGACGCCTCAGCTGTGGGAATGTTATGCCTTGCGGGATTTAGCCTCGCTCACATCTACAAAGCAGTTTTGTCTGGTAATGGAGAATATCCGAGGGGCGTTTCTTTCAGGATTTCCCCCTACCCTCTAACTCTAAAAAACGGAAAAAAATCTGCTGATTGGAGTTGGGAGAGAAAGCCCCCGGCCTGCCTCGCCTCTATCTCGCTTCTTTGTTCTTTTGTACCAGTCTTGCGTGGGCGCGGCTCTTTTGAAACGGAGACGTTCACTGTGCCAAACATTATGTTAACCACTTTAAAAAAAAACAGTAGGTGTTGAAAGAGGCAGGGGGTGGTAGTGTGGGAGGGTGTCTCATTCCTCCATCAATATATGCATGGGCTTCTGTTTCTGAAAAATGCATTAGTCAGTTGTGGTAGGTATGATAACAAAGTTCAGCCTGACCCTTTGTGATAGAAATATGAGAAATGTGAGAAACCTGCTTTTATTTTCATTGTGTACGACAACAGTTTCTTCTGCATTTGACACTTGTGTCAATGAACACACACACACACACACACATATACACACACATACACACTCACACACACACACACACACACACACACACATACACACACATACACACTCACACACACACACACACACACACACACACACACACACACACACACACACACACATGAAAGGACAACTCCTCCATCAGTTCCACTGCTACCCAGGGTTTATACCCCTCTAACCGACTCTTGGCACTGGGCACTGGTGACCTGTGTGGCTTCTGTCATTCTCCTGGGAATGGAGAGGTCCTGGCCTCTGTGCAAATCCAATTTTACACCCTCCAATCTACGCGCAGTTTAGTCTCGGCTTTGCGACTTCAAATATATGTCGAAGTATGGTGACCTTAAGTGTCCAAATGTGGATCTTTTTGCTCTTATTACATTGTACATAGTGTAATTAATGTAACTGCAATTATATTGTGGAATACAATTATATAATTACAATTGTGTAATAGGTATCATTTGTGTAATTACCATGTATTTACATTTTATACAACAATTATAACGTGTTACTTGTAATTGCATTATTTCTTACACTGTTATTAGGGCACTTTAACTATAGTGTTACCCACGTTAGATTTATAGTAGTTCTTGAATATGAAGAAGAGTAATAAGTTCATGGTGGGAGGGGTAGGCAGCAGGAAACTAAGGGCTGTGAATGAACAGCACTGTCTCCTCCCTCAACATCCATGGCTGAAGTACCCTTGAGAAGGACATGTAAATGCGTCCAGAGTGCTGGAGTTTGCTGTTCGCTGCTCTATGTGTGTGTGTATGTGTGTGTGTGTGTGTGTGTGTGTGTGTGTGTGCGTGTGTGTGTATGTGTGCGTGTGTATGCGTGTGCGTGTATGTGTGCGTGTGTGTGTGTGTGTGTGTGTGTCTGTGTGCGTTGGTTTTTATGGTTTACGAGGACTTTTCACCTGACTACGTACCGACATTACGGGGACATTTGCGTTTATGAGGACAGGGCTGGTGTCCTCATAATTCCAGCACTGTGGGTGCTCTTATCTACGTCAGAAAAACTCCCGCTCAAATTTTGGCGCCAAGTCCTTTTACACCATAAAAACCAGAATCTCGCTTAACACTGTGTTAACTCCAAATTCGGAATAGCGCCCCTGTAGCCTGGTGTGGGAACGGCTCCAGTGTGACCGTAGCGTTAAGATTTGCGACTGCTGATTGGCTGGGCTTTGGATAGACAACTGGAGCTGTGATTGGCTAGGAGCCCTCTCAATCATGATTGCATCGTCGTGTCAGTGGGCGGAGTTTCAGCGTGCTGAGGAGGCAGCACTTTGCATGGAGATTTTAGCAGACTGAAGTAACAGGTAAGAAATGGACTATAAAAATAATATAAGGATTTGTATATTTTGCACACATTTGCTAATGCCTTCGGGGGTGTGCATGAATGAAAAGCTAGTTTTTTATGAGGTCTGGGCAGACGATTAGGACCAAAAAAATAATGCTAAATCCCGCTTAGCATTTCTATGTGATTTTCAGTGTAATATTAGCATCAAGGTAACTTGTTATACAATTACTTAATTATCACAACTGGGTGAGTGCTAGTTTAGTCATTCTCTGTTGTTTATGGGGTTTAATATGACTGGGTGAGTGCTGATTAAGGTTTTCTCAGTTGTTTCAGGGGGTTAATTAAGCTGAGTGTCAGTTAAGCCATCCTCTGTTTGAGGTTTGCTGTGCCTTTGTGAGTCAGGGTTGAGTAAACCTTGGTCATCAGTTGTCACAGCGCACTCACCATATAGAAATATATAGCTTTTTCACTAATGCAGAGCTGTAGGTCATCAGCTGTACAAAAGATGAATAGATATTGAAATTCTAATAATAACATTGTGACATAAACAAGTACAACATTTTATCATATGAAGGAACAAAATAAAACTTAAATATTTTTGCTAGGAACAATAACACCAATAAAGAAGATGGCTGCCAGGGAGCCACGAAAGAGAAAACCTAATCCAAAAGAGGAGGCTGCATATTTTGCATCTGTTTGTAAGGACAAAGATGGGTTTGATATGAAATACATAAATCAAGATAAAGGTAATTCAGTGTGTATGTTTAATTGTATATTATACAGAATAGCTCATGGAGTGTTTCCTATTAGCAACAAGCAGACTCAGGACTGTGGAATAGTAGTTTAACATCATCTCTGTTTTCTCATGTAGGCCGTGGGGTATTCAGCTGTGTCCATTTTGATAAGGGAGACTTTCTTTTAGAATACAGAGGAGAACTATTAAGCAAACATGAATGTGAAAAACGACAAAAAGTATATCATGATGCCCTGAATGTATTCATGTTTGAATTTCGCTACAATGGAAAGCTCTTTTGGTATGTATAATATTACATTATCTGTTAGCTTTGTAAAATATATGAGAATATATATGATTTGTATTATTCTAGTATCTGTTCTGATTTATGAATATTTTTCAGTGTTGATGCGTCTCTGGAAGATGGCTCTCTTGGGAGACTTGTGAACGATGACCATCTTAATCCAAATAGCAAAATGAAAACAATCACAATTGCAGGAAAACCCCATCTGGGTTTATTTGCAACAAGAAACATAAATCCTGGAGAAGAGATCACGTACAACTATGGTGACTCTGAATGGCCATGGAGATGCAAGGTATTTAAAGAAAAGCATTCACTGTAAATAAGAAGTTCAAAAATGCTAATTTAACAGTAATATATTGCTCTTATATTTGTTGCTCTAATTCATTGTATCTGTTTCCGAAGCCTGCAGTTATCAATACCAGCCTACAGACAGTTAATGAGGGAGACCAACTGCAACCAAAAAAACAGATACCTGAAGCAACATGTGAGGTAAGTAGTGATGTGTGAACATAATTCAGTTATTTCTCATAGAATTAATCTAGTGTGTGTGTATAGGTCCAGGTACAGTACGTTTAATAAGGACATAGATATGTACTGAAAAAAAGGTGTGAGAAAATGTCTCAGTTCTTTGTATCGATTAATGGAATATCTGTCTGTTAATGTGTCTGACATAAACCTTCTATGGTACTTACTGGGACTGCAGTGTTTACTGGGATTTTGTGTGTGTTACTGTGTAAGTCCTAGACCTGTTTTGTAAGGACTATGTTTTACAGGGACTTAGTTCATACTGAAAAAAGGTGTGAGAAAATGTCTCAGTTCTTTGTATCGATTAATGGAAGATCTGTGTGTTAATGTGTGTGACAGAAACCTTCTATATATGGACTTTAGTACTTACTGGGACTGCAGTGTTTACTGGGAATTTGTGTGTGTTAGTGTATAAGTCCAAGACCTGTTTTGTAAGGACTATGTTTTACAGGGACTTAGTTCATACTGATGGCAGCCTCTGTATATAGTGTAAGACAAAATTGTGATCTCAATGGCATCTGTTTCTGAAGCTCTAGCACATGTCCTAGATGGTCTAGTACATAGTTTTCACACCCTTTCAGTAAATTGACCACAGAAGAACATATGACATAGGCCTAGCAATGATATTTGTTATATTCTCCCTGAAACTGCTAGATTGTTCCTGAGGAAGGACCTGTCAGTATTCCGATGCCAACCCTGCCACCTGTCAGAGAGATGGAACAGGTAACTTCTGATGAATTTTAAGATTACAAATCAGTTAAAGGATCTTTTGATATGAATGGTTGGATCATTGGGGGCTTTTCAAAGCTAAAGCATTTCTACCTGATGTGTGGAACCACATTTCTGATTTTATTTATTTATAGAATGTAGCTCAAGCAGATACTCTGGTTTCGCCCACCTCACTGTTGACCACGGAGGACCAACTGCAACCTGAGAATTGGCATCCACAGGTTCCAAGAGAAAGAACAAGAGAGGAAACTGAGAGGGATTGTGCTGTGAGTATCACAATATTATAGGCACTCTGTCACATACAGGTGTTGCAGTAAATCATATTTTAATCATATCGTTTATCATATTATTCTGTTAACGATTAGTATTTGTTTTGACTGTCCATGGTCCATAGTCAGATTTGTTTTGACAATTAATTACTGAGCACCTGAATTTTAAGTGAAAATTGTGGTTTTGTGACTACTCTGTCCAGGACCAAATGCAGCCTGAGAGAAAGAGTCCTGTCGCAACAAGGGAGCAGACTGAAAGGGTAATGTTAAATGCCTAAAATTTCAGGTGCCATATGTTTGAACACACATGCTCAACTGACAGTTTTTAAGTCTATAATAAATTGTACGGGTTGTGATTTTTTTCAGGTGCTGAAAAAGTTCTATCTGAGCCAAATCAATCAGTGTATATTATTAGAACTCTATAATTTTAGCTTACAAAATATCAAAAACCAAGCTGAACCCAAAATATATGCATTGTTAGCTGTGAACAGGGTTGAAACCTCAAAACATTAACACATGAACACAAGGTACATGTTCAGTCATGCATTTGTTTTTGTTGTTTTGAAACTCATATTGAACCACCACTGAATGTTGTGCATTGTTACACATACTAGTAAATGTATGTTTTACATGCACCATAGTGAGCAAACGTTCACACAATTTTGTGCCTTTGTTTGCTTGAACTTTAATAGTTTTGTGGCTTACTTTGAGAGAAGGTAATCCTGCCTGTTCCTGCCATGAAGAACAAGTTTTCAAAAAGTGAATCCTTTTTTCATGTAGGTTTAATAAATACTGGAACACCTTTTTCCATGTTCCTCTGAACAATTTATTTTTATTCTATAACTAGGGAGACTATGTGAAAGATCCGTGAAGGGGTCCCAATGCTCCACTGACAAATCAAAGTGTTGGAAAACTAAAGTAAATTAAATGCGCACTGAGCTTTTTTTACCATTAGAATTTACACTGTGTGATCCTCAAGACAATGACTGCAGAATTTTAAACTATAATTCTCTAGATTTTAATATATCCTCATCAGAAAATATCACTTTTGTCACCAGAACTGTGAACATGAAATAGCCCTTGCAACGGTTTCAAGCATGAACAAGTGTGTGGAATGTGTTGGACCAGTTGCATCACTCAAGTGGATTGGTCTACAGTGTAAAGGTCAGTAACAATTATTATTTAGATATTAGTGAAGTCACCATGTGACGTAGTTTTGGGAGCTAGACCACGCCCCAGTTACCTCTCCACAGCTCTATTTATACCCCTTCACTCTCACTACCACAGATACATCCGTACCCACGTCCACGATCTGCTCGTGGCCCATGAACGATTGGCAACCGTCTAATTTTGTGGGCACGGCTTTTGCGCACACGCCTCCGAGCCACCTCGAACTCCAGCCCAAACCTTCTGAGTTCGCCCCCCTCTCGGACGCTTCTCTGGGTGTGGTCTATGTTAGTAAATGACAGAAAATGATTAATAGCATGTCATTATGGATGTGCCTGTGAACTGTAAAATGTTTGATATGTCATTTTTTTAAACTGATTGTTAGTTGATGGATAGAAACATTTTAAACTCTAGATTTTGTTAAAATATATATATTATATAATTTACTCATCTAAAGTATTTGGGCTGTTTCCACATAATATACAATACATTTTTTAATTGTTCTTGTACCCCAATTTAAAGTATGATTGTTTGTGATATTGAGTGAAACCAGTCTAAACAGTTTAGAATAAAGTGGTGGGCTACATCAGTCCATCTCCTTGTGTAAAGGCTGCAGTTAATGTGTGATTTTAATTACAGATGCATCACTGTTTTAATATGTTTATCTTTTGTAGTCTGCTCTTCTTTCTGGCACAAGTCTTGCTTTAAAAAACTTGAGAAGAGTGGAACAGTCCCGGTGTCATGGGTATGTACATTCAAAGATGTTTTAAGAACGATTACCATTTGTTACAAAGCGTGTATAGTGATCTTCTATTTTCTGGTACTAGGGAAAAGGGGATTCAAGTTCTGATGAGGATAACTCTCAGTCAACAGATGAAGAATATGTGCCAGAGTCAGACTCAGACAGTGAATCAGACAGTTCAGTTGAGCTTGCATTAGAATGTGCAAACAAGAGCCAAGTCAATGAGCAGAAAGTCCCATTCACCAAATTTTGCGGTTTAAAGTTTTTTCGAAAATATGAAAGCAAAGGCAGTGGCAAGCAGTGTCTAAAGCCCAGGAAAGAAGCATGTTTGTATGAAGAAGCTGATTTATTTTGCTATGAGGAGCAGTTGACTGGTATAGAGTCAGATCATGAATCAGACAGCTCTAGAGAATGGGAGGATATACTTTCACCGAAAGTTCAGGTCAAGCCAAGTTCCAATACTAACCTGTCATCAGAAGCTGCAGCATTAGGTAGTGGAACAAATGACTTGGTTTTATCCAGATCAGTAACTGTAATACCTACAAGGGTAAATCTATTGGATGTAAGTGGTGCATCTGGTGAGAGTGATTTGCATGAAGATCAAGATGCTTCAGTGACAGGACAGGATGATGCTATGGCTGTTCAATCATCTGTAATTTCTTGTTCTGAAAACAAGAAAAACTTTTGTTACATTTGTGGGAAACCACAGTCAAAACTTTCTCGCCACTTGAAAACCCACATGACAGAAGTTGAAGTTGCAGAAGCATTTTCTTTTCCAAAGTGCTCAAAAGAACGTAAACATTTGCTGGAAAAAATTAGGAATAAGGGCAACTATCAACATAATTCGGATGTTTTACAGAAAGGAAGTGGATTCCTTAAAGTAAAACGAAGACCAAATAGAGCTTGTGATTCAAAACAATTTGTACACTGCATGTATTGCAAAGGGATGTTTGTGCGTAAAGACCTGTGGAGACATGCAAGAAGATGTTCCTCAAACCCAGGAATACTAAACAAACAGGAAGGAAGAACCAAAGTTTTGGGTTTGGCAGCTCTGGCTGAGTCCACATTCTCACAACAGATATCCCAAGGAGTTTGGAAGCTCTTGAGTGCAATGAAGCAAGATGAGGTTGCCTCAGTAGTACGCAATGACTTCTGCATTCTTCAACTAGCACAGTGTTTCTTCAACAAACATGGGAATGACCCTACCAAATTTGAGTATATTCGTCAGAAGCTCCGTGAAATTGGGAGGTTTTTGTTGACTTTGCGCAGTGAGTCTTCTGTTCACAACCTAGAAGAAGCTGTAAAACCTGCTAATTTTTCTAGTGTTATTCAAGCTGTTAAGAAAGTCTCAGGTTATGACGAAGAAAGGAACTGCTACCAAACACCAAGCCTAGCACTGAAATTGGGGCACACATTGAAGAAGGTTTGTGAGATCATTCAATGTAGGGCCCTTATGGCAGAAGATGAAAATTTAATCAAGTCAACAGAGATCTTCAAAAAGCTGTATACCACCAAATGGTCAGAGCTAATCTCTCACACAGCTTTAAGTACACTAAATGAGGCAAAATTCAACAAGCCATTAACATTGCCTTTCACTCATGATGTTCAGCTTCTTCACAAGCACCTGGAGGCAGTTGCAGAGGCAGCATCTGAAAATCTGAAGAAGACACCCTCACCACAAAGCTATGCTGAGCTTGCCAAAACTACACTTGCAAGAATAATTGTTTTTAACCGAAGACGTGCAGGAGAGGTGTCAAAAATGCATCTTGCTAGTTTTCAAGAAAGAGATGAAACTCTTCTGCATGAGGATGTTGCAGTTGGTCTTTCAAATTTTGAACAGAAACTCTGCAACCATTTCAGCAGAGTTGAGATCAAAGGAAAAAGGGGGCGAAAGGTCCCTGTTCTTCTCTCACCAGACATGGTTGATGCTCTGACTCTATTGGTTACTACAAGGAAGTTATGTGGGGTACCAGATGCAAACTGCTTCTTGTTTGCCAGACCCAGCTGTGAAAGCCATTACAGAGGTCAGGACTGTCTGCGGCTTTATTCAGTTCAGTGTGGCGCTCACAATCCAGAACACCTCCGATCAACACACTTGCGCAAACATGTGGCTACTCTCTCACAAATACTCAATCTAAAAAATAATGAACTGGATCAAGTCGCAGACTTCTTGGGACATGATATTCGTGTACACCGTGATTATTACAGGCTTCCAGAAGCGACTACTCAGCTCGCTAAGGTATCAAAGATTTTGCTGGCCATGGAAAAGGGATGTCTCTCCGATCTGCAAGGCAAATCACTTGATGAGATTGAGATTGAAGGTATGCATCTGTAGGTGTATTATGTTAGCACTGGAGACACATTAAATGCTATCAAAATGAAATTGTGAAAATGCTGCTGTATTGTTGAAGTGGGAACAAAATCTTCTCTTTTTTTTCTCTTGTCAGTTGCGCTTAACTTGACAAGAGGATCAAAATAAATAATTCTAATTTTTTTGTAATAAAATCATGTTACACTTGAATTATAAGTTGGAAATACAAGGTTTTGATTCGTCAGCAATGATATCTTGCATAACTTTTAACTAATGTAAAGTAGAATGTGTTACCAACTCAATTTTACTTGCTTATACTTTTAAGACGAGATCAACGCAACTGAAGACAGCAATGAAAGTGAACCTGATAATGAGGCAGTGGATGATGCTATGAGTGCCCCAAGACCGACCAGTGAGTTTTATATATATATATATATATATATATATAAGTACAGTACACCTTCTCATTCAATGTTTCTTTTATTTATTTATTTTTCCCCCAACATTAATGCAATTCCCTGTCTTTTAGGGATGCAGAAGACTCGGAACAGTTCGAACAGTGCTATTAGAAGGGCTCAAGGTATCTTATAGCCATATTTTATTTGGTCTGTTATGATTTGGGGCGGCATGGTGGTACAGCAGGTAGTGTCTCTGTCACAGCTCCAGGGTCCTGGAGGTTGTGGGTTCAAGTCCCGCTCCGGGTGACTGACTGTGAGGAGTGTGGTGTGTTCTCCCTGTGTCTGCGTGGGTTTCCTCCGGGTGACTGACTGTGAGGAGTGTGGTGTGTTCTCCCTGTGTCTGCGTGGGCTTCCTCCGGTTGCTCTGGTTTCCTCCCACAGTCCTCCCACAAAAACAAATGTTGGTAGGTGAATTGGAGACTCAAAAGGGTTTGTAGGTGTGAGTGTGTGACTGAATGTGAGGGTCTGGCACCCCCTCCGGGGTATATTCCTGCCTTGTGCCCAATGATTCCAGGTAGGCTCTAGACCCACCGTCACCCTGAACTGGATAAGCCGTATAATGAATGAATGTTATGATTTGTTATTCCAAGCCATTCTTTGAGAAAATGATCCTTGTTTGTGTGTTGTGCTTGGAATAAAGATGATCTGCTCCATTTGTTTTAATTTCTTTTATTTTTTAATTCTATTCCCAGAAATGTCTATCCTGCCATGGTAATCAATTGGTTAATCTGACTTTTTATTTTCTTTGATAGTGTGTACTGATCACAGCCCAGAAGAGGTTGAAAACACTAAGAAGAGGACAAGAACACTGTGGTCTAAACAGGAGGTGATGGCTGTGATGAAACATTTCAAGCCTCACATAACAAAAGGGAAACTGGCCACAATGGCAGAATGTCAGCAGTGCAAGGATGCTGAGGATCCTGTGTTGAAGGACCGAAGTGCACAAAATATAAGAGACTTTGTTAGAAATAGAGGGATCACCTTTAAAAGGAAAATTCAATCTAAATGAAGATTTTTTTTCAAGGACATGGGCATGATTTTTGTTCACTTAGTTCTTTAACCATCTGGGAAAAGTGTGGTTTTACACCTGCAGCATGTTAATTAAAGATGTGTTTAATTATTTGTTTGTTGTTATAACTGGAGCTGCAGTTAACACTAACAGAAGCGAGATGCTCATGTCCAGAGTTTGTTGTTTACAGGGACCTGTTCTGCTTAATCACATGTGTCTTTGGAATGCAACTGTTATGTTTGTGTTTGTGTGTGATCAAGTACCAGTAAACCACCTCTGTCCTTACAATACAGTGAAATGGCCTTTTTTGTGTATTGTTAAATCAGTGTCCTGGTAAAGTAGGTATGACCTCACAAACCACAGTCTTGCCGTAGGCGGGAGATTTTCAGGATGTCCCCATATACAAGCATGTTGTCAGGTGGACATAGTAAGAGCTTACATTTGTGTAGAAACAAATTAAGGTGATATTTGGGTTCTGTAAAAATAGAGAATTTTTTTGGTGTTTCCAGCAGCGCTGTAGGGCAAAGGGAAAGGTGGGTCCCACTAAACCACGTCTTAACTGGTTTGGCAAGGGATGTCCTCATAAGACTTAAAGACCTGTATGTGTGTGTGTGTGTGTGTGTGCATGTGTGTGTGTGTGCGTGTGAGAGAGAGAGAGAGAGAGAGAGAGAGAGAGAGAGAAAGAGACACCTCAAAGCAGCCTATAAGTTGAAGTCAGTGGTCCAGTTGTAGTTTGCCCTGGTTAATAATTAAATAAATAAATAAATAAATAAATAAATAAATAAAGCAGTCAATGCATTACATGTGTGAATAAGCACAGTGTCCATGACCCCCTCCCTCCACAAAAGAAGTGCAAAGTCACCGGGTAGAAGCCTTTTTCAGGAGAGGATGGAGGAAGACCAGGAGGGAAGATTTAAAGAAAAAAAAAAGTGGGTAGGAAAATGGAAACCTATTTATTGGCACTTCCTCTCACTCTCTTTCACTCATCTCTCCATTCAGACCTGTAAATGTAGAACTAACAGCCTTTTGTGGGGTGGGAGGGGGGAGGGGGGGGGGCTAAATCCAGCATGGGTGGCGATGGTGGTGGGGAGGGGAATGCAGCTTATTGAAATGGCATCCTTCGTGGCGGTCCTAAATCTCTCGACCGTACGGCGGGTCAGTCGAGGTGAGCGAGCCGGACTGAGTCAGCATGGCCCCCGCGACAGATTTACCAAATTAATACCCCACTCAGCAGAGGGAGAGGGAGGGCCGATATCTCAGCCTGGGTGTTTATTATTGGTCATAAAGGCCTGACGCATGCAGGGGATTATTTGGGGCGGGAGGTGGGAGGTGGTGGTGGGGGGGGCACCAGTGTTCCTTTCTCAGAGTTCGCAGAAAAGCCACTGCTGACTTGTTCAGCTCGTGTCACCGTGGTCCACAACACTGAAGGTTTTGGGTCGCCATGGAAACGGCATGGAGAGGATATTCCAGGGGTCTTTTAGCCACATTAGGATAAATGAGGTTTTAAAGGCCAGCCGTTTGACTGCTAGCTTTGAACTTTTGGAGCATCACCAGGAGTCCAGCCCCATTTGCTCAGTTAGGTGTACACCACGTCCAACAGTGACCAGACACAGTGACTGAATCTCCAAATGAACGCATGAAAAACGAGTCATTCCTCTGACTAGTGTTGGATAGAAGGGTCTAAGCACTGGGGAACTGTCTATACTGGGAGTGCTGACTTCAGTTGGCTTCAATTCTCATAGTTTAAAGGGCAGAGAATATGACCAGGCTCACCCTGTGCTGGGGTGGATTTTAAACTAAATTTATTTAAGCTTTAAGTTGGACAAAGTCGTATTTGTCTGAAAATGTGAGCTACAAAAAAAGCCTGCATCTCCAACCTTTCTGCAGTTCCTGCATCCGAAGCTCTGTTCACTTTGATAAAGTTTATATTCGACTACAATCTTCATGTCTTCAAATCATTTAGTGCATTGGGTTTTGTAGACTCTTTGTTTTATAATCAATTAAGTGCACTATGTAGGGTACAGGGTGTTATTTGGGACTCCTCTCTCTTCAGTTAGACTTCTTTAATGTTTAATGTCTAATTAATCACATTTAGCTTTGGTTCTGAATGAACAAAATAACATATTTATATCTGTATTTCGCCTCAAAGGGCATCTTTGGTGCCCTGGTGGTATTCTATAAAAATGAAGACATTTCTTTCCATTCTACTAGCATCCAACAACACAACGAGACCTTTTTTAATCGTCATTTCATGGATCTCGCTCATTTCACTCCATGGGTTTTGGCTGGATTTCTGCCCCCACAATAACACTACCAGTGATGTAAGAGTGATGTCTATTCCAGACAGTTCTATGCTGTTCATTTTCATCTTTAAAACTTAGCTGAAGTAGTTCTGAGAAGGAGTCTGTATTTTTCCTCAGTGCCATTTTTTCGTCATTAACATATGTTCCTTATCCCTTGTTGAGTTTAATTTCATTCTGCTCTGTTGGTTCAGCTCCTGACTGGTATTTCATTAGTTCACACCTCTCTCTTTGGGGCTTTAACATATTATTTCCAGCCTATTAAAAAAAACCTGCTTCTAACCCACTCCTGCTCCTGTGCTGATGGATATATTCAGAAGTCGTACTGCTGCTGTTCTGCAGGGAGCTCAGTGCTGGAGAATCTGGGACCTGATTCACTCATGTTCTTTGCTTCTATCTTATTGGAGAGACATTGCATAGCACACGAACAATAAGATTAGTACAGAAGGGGCAGCCCTTGTTCCTAACACTGGATTGATTTGTGATGTGTCAGTGGTTACGTTACTATCACAGAGTGAGCTCTTTAAAGTTAGGCACAGGGCTGAGGCAGAGGTTTACATGTAAGTCCACAAGGGCTGTACACATTGTATGAATCATTAGAACAGTCGTTCAGTCAACTATGTAGATGCTGGGAGAGGGCTGGGACGACCATCGGCTGCTCTGCACAGCAAGAAGTGTTTAGCAAAGTTTATTCAAATGTATTGCAAATGAATGAGGCCTCCGTATTCCATTTAGACGCTCGGGCAGGAGCAGAACGAACCTCTCCAGGATCTGACTGAAGGGTGGCACAGTACCCTCTCAATCCTATACCAGATCATGACTGTACTGTACATGTCTCTTCCCTCACATTTCCATATTCCTGTCAGAGTAAGATTACACTGGAAGAGTGTCTGCAGAGTTATTAAAATACTGGCATCAAACGCCAGGTCTGAACTTTAAAATACCATGGAATTTACCTTTCTGCCGGGCTTTTCCGAGAACTCCATTTGACCAAATATAATCCTCGATGTATGTTATATGGTCTCTGTCACATCACGTTGTATGTTCTGAAGGAGAAACATTAATAAACGATTTTTAGGTTTGGATTGAAGTTCTGTTAATTTAATAATTAACAATCTGTTTTTAAGGAGTGTTCTCTCCCGTGTCTGCGTGGGTTTCCTCCGGGTGACTGTCTGTGAGGAGTGTGGTGTGTTCTCCCTGTGTCTGTGTGGGTTTCCTCCGGGTGACTGACTGTGAGGAGTGTGGTGTGTTCTCCCTGTGTCTGCGTGGGTTTCCTCCGGGTGACTGTCTGTGAGGAGTGTGGTGTGTTCTCCCTGTGTCTGTGTGGGTTTCCTCCGGGTGACTGTCTGTGAGGAGTATGGTGTGTTCTCCCTGTGTCTGCGTGGGTTTCCTCTGGGTGCTCCGGTTTCCTCCCACAGTCCAAAAACATGCATTGGTAGGTGGATTGGCAGCTCTAAAGTGTCAAAGTGTGTGTGTATGTGTCTGTGTTGCCCTGTGAAGGACTGGCGCCCCCTCCAGGGTGTATTCCCGCCTTGCGCCCAATGATTTCAGGTAGGACTCACCGCGACCCTGAACTGGATAAGCGCTTACAGATAATGAATGAAATAACTGAAATTTTCCACTTGTGTGAATGAGTGAGTGACTGGGTGTAGGGGCAATGCCCGGTACAGGACTGGTGCTCTGTCAAGGTGTGTTCCTGCCTTGCACATGGTAGGAAGTGCCTGGTAGACTCTGAACATAAACCCTGGTGAGGATGAAATGATTAAATAAGACGTATGAATGAGTGAGTGAGTGAGTGAGTGAGTGGATGAAGGTCGTTTGAAGAAGGCATGTACATTGTGAAAAAAAAAGTATGACCCAAAGAGATGGTCCAAAACAATCTCCAAAGACCGTGCTCCATTTACTTCCATTAAAAACTGAAAACCTCTTTTTTACTTTTTCATATAGGGGTACCCATCTGGAGATAAGGTTTGGTCCTGGCAGTGATGATATATAACCATTACCTGCACTGAAGGAGTCTGGAAAATCTTATTTTGAAAGAGAACTAAAGCTGGGGTTGGTGAAATAAGTCTTTAAAGGCTCATGTAGGTGTCATTAGACTTATGACCAGTGGATGGTTACAGTTCCTTTGCTAAACAGCAGCTAAAGAACCCATTTTTAGGGTTCATGATCATTAGGTTTCAATATATGACAACAATATAGAATGTTTTTCAGTTGTGAATTTCTGAACCCTGCCTCGATTTCAGATCCTGGAGTGTAAGACTGAACATGACCCCAGAAGATTCTTCTAACACATCGGCCAATTAGACCAGCATGTTCCACCCTGGACTGGGAGCAAAACAGGCTCTTTCTCACCTCCTCTGCCTTTTTTCAGGACTGAACACTCTGATCTGTTTCCCAAATAAGAATTCCCAACACCCATGGACTGAGATTCTTTGATCATGCACTTGTAAACTGCATCCCAGCCCTCGTTCTGACTGATCTGGACTAATCCACGGCGTCTACCAGAGGCCAGCACCAGTAAAACGTCTGGACCTTCACAGCAGAGATCTTGCTTTTTTCGGATACTTTTGTAGATGTTCCAAGTTTTCAGGCAGGATTCTGACAGATATTCAGTATCAGAGACATTTCTGTAAGATTTATGACAGGGTTGAGATTGAAGGGTTTCGAGAGGTGTGATCTAATATAAAGTAGTGGGAAAAGTAGTGGGTGAGCTTGAGATGAGACCAGACAACCCCTTCACTCTAATGTTTCACAACCATAAGGTAGTCACAGGAGCTTTAGATGGGTACAGAAGAGTCCTCTGGGTAGAACAGGGCACACTGTATATAAGGCCTTGTCCATATGCATCTAGGTATTTTTGGAAAAAAAATTAAAATACTAGAGAAGACCTTTAAAAATTATATATAGCAAAAGGTGGCACGGTGGCGCAGCAGATAGTGTCGCAGTCACACAGCTCAGAGGTTGTGTTCGATTCCCGCTCCGGGTGACTGTCTGTGAGGAGTGTGGTGTGTTCTCTCTGTGTTTGCGTGGGTTTCCTCCGAGTGCTCCGGTTACCTCCCACAGTCCAAAAACACGTTGGTAGGTGGATTGGTGACTCAAAAGTGTCCGTGAGTGTGAATGTGTGTGTGTCTGTGTTGCCCTGTGAAGGACTGGCGCCCCCTCCAGGGTGTATTCCTGCCTTGCGCCCAATGATTCCAGGTAGGCTCTGGACCCACCGCGACCCTGAATTGGATAAGGGTTACAGATAATGAATGAATGAATGAAGGTAGCAAATAAATGATAATTATTAACATTATTTTATAGGTACTGTTATGTGAAATCTGCATGAATTATATGTGAATATCTGGCAACCCAGCATGAATGACCTGCTTTAAAACTTAACTCCCATAAACACTAAAGCTAAAACTACAGGTTCAGTCCATATTTTAAAATAAGCAGCAGTTAACCAGTGATAGAACTTCCACAAACAGAACAAAGTGCAGCTCCTGGCTGAACACACACTTCTACAAAACGTCCAAAAGCTTGTGGATATCTCTTATAAACCAAAAATGGGAACAAATATTGGATGCCAGACATATTTAATGAACACATTTTAAAATCCAGTTCACGGGTCAAGAAGAGGGCAAACAACCACAGTGGGCTAGATATAAACCATATATTGTTGATTGCATTTTTCAGTGAGCGGCAAAATGATCTTTTTCACTTAAAGAAGACATTCTAATCCTGTCGGGGGTTAATTTCCAACCAAAATGTGCCATGTTCAGTGTGTAACTGCCTTAAAGCTGAGGTCGATGTAGAAGTTAATGTAAGTTAATATCAGGTTCAATGAAAGGCTTGGGTAGGTCTCACATCGCTTAATAAACAATGGACTATTTAAACAAAATGGCAGACTCCTTGGTTCCTTTATACAGACTATTAGTCATCAAAGTCTAAACACATAGCTAGAAGTTTTTATCAAAAACATCTGAGCAATATCTGAAGCTGGAGCAGCAGGCCTGCTCCACTTAAAGCCAGCAGACCTCCATTATTCGATATCACACACAGATTCAGAGCTAGATATATGCCAGAATATAAAAGCTGGGAAACTGCTGGCTACCGTGGCGTTGTTTGCGTTGCCATGGTTACGCCAACCTCTCTGAAACAGTCATGCTGATCAGAAGAGGAAGTGAACTTTATAACTCCAAATTCACCATTTCATATAGACTTCATACATTATTTAAAGAAATACATTATAAATAAAATAAAATTAAATTAAAAATGCTATTTGCAGTTACAGCTGAATTTTTAATCTGCTGATGCTTCAAATGGAGAATAATACAAAAAAATATATTTTAGTATTTCTTTATTAATTTCCATTACGATGCAAGGGCTCCAGAGTGGCTCAGTGATCTAAGCAATGGCCCGATCATCATGCCTCAGCCTTAGACCAGGAGTCTAAGACAGCACAACTGGCTTCAGTCTCTGGGTGGGGTTGGGCTGGCCCTTCTCCTCCTCCTCCTCCTCCTCCACTCACCACAGTGTGCGCAGTGCTAACCTGTGTGTGTCTGTCAACTGATATGACAGATGTGGGCAGTTGGCGCTCTCCTCCAGTGTGTTGCTGTCCATTGATGTTAAATTACTTCAAAAAGTAGCAGTGGCTGCCCTCACACATCTCGGAGGAAGCACATGCTCACTTTCACCCTCCCTGGTTAGTGGTATTGTGTATATCTGCCTATTAGAAATGTATTAATTACATACTATAAAGTAATTATGAGGGTATTTTAGATCTAAGAGTTGCAACATGAGTATAATAGACCAGAGGCCTTTCCTTCACCCAGCGTTTTTCTCACTGCTGTCTTTAAATAATTACAGGGACATCAAGATTCTGAAGTGGCACTGTCCCCGGGAGCCAGCCTGGCAATGGTTAACCTCTGTTTTTTAAGGTGGAAGCGCTCCCATCTGTAATTCCGCCCAACTCTCATTTGTAAAACTTCTTAAAGGTTTGGATTCAGCTGGTAAGCCATGAGAAGTTCTGAGCCATGAGAAGTTCTGAGAGTTTGATTTGGGTTGGGAATCTACGGAGGCCTGCTTCTGCCCCCATGAAGTGCATAAGTTCATATACTGAGTCTTATAGATGAGAAATATTCCCATAATTATCACGTAACATGTCATAATAATAAGCTAGTATTGTAATAACATCTTAATATCTGATAATAACCACAGTATATCATGAGTATGACCTAGCATATCAACAGTGACTTAGAATCTAGCATCAAATTTATAACTTACTTTCTCATAACAATGACATACTATTCCATAATGAGCACGTTCTCTATAATTATGATTCATTATAATACGATAATGACTTGTTATCTCACATGTTTGGCTCATAATAAGGAGTTCAAATGTCACAATTATGAAGCATCTCATAATTATTATAAATTAATAGTGAGTCATTGTTCTGAGAAATCATACCATAATTAAAAAGACACAGTTAATGAGGTAGAATATAATAGTAATAGTATTTTGGCTTAAAAAGGCTTCCATAAAAATCACTGTCCATTTATTTTATTTTTTCTTATTTTTCTAAATGAAAGAGGGCAGCACCACACTCTGTTCCCCCACCCCTCGAAAGCCCCGGAGCAGTCCGAGATGTTCCGATCCCTGGAGCTTTCTGTATTAATAAAAGTCTTTCCCAATCTCTCGGCCAACAGCAATAATTCATCCCAGCAGTGACACGCAGCGTGTTTCCAGGCACTCCACACTATTGCTGCCCACTATCTCGTCCTGTCTCCTTCCTCCGAGTCTTCCTCAGCCGAGTGACGTTGGCCTTTAGCCATTAATCACAGCAGAAAGACTGAGACTTGGCTCCGTTCAGAAACACGAACCCAATACACAGACTCTGATGAGCTCACGATTCTATAAAAACCCCCAGCACCCTCCTGAAGACTTCTGCTCACAGCAAGAAGCTCATCCTTTAAAGTGAAGGGGTCTCTGGCAGTGGCTTTTTTTTTCATTTCGATTTCTCAAAGAAACCTGTCTCTCTTTATCCAGGCCCAGCTCCTGACCCACTTCATAACAGGGACTTAGCCGCCTTCTCTCACAGAACTCTCAGTTACGGCCGTGCACGGGTTTGTTTGCCATTGCTATCGAAACTGCACTCGATTTTTAAATACGTTGCAAATGAAAGACTTAAAGACAGTCGAAATTAATACGAAAAATTTAAAAAAATAATTCGGCCCAGGGGAAAGTCATAGCATATGGTACATATATGTTTTATATAACTATGCTTTATATTACTTTATATTGTACTGTATTACTGTTAAAATACATAGAAACTAGGCACTAAATTTTTATAGAAATGTGTTTGCATTTTCAGTTTTTTCAATAATAAAAACCCCCGCATAAGACCACTATAAACAGGTATTATTTGGCTGGTGGATCATTCCCAGCACTGTGGGAATGATCGACACATTTTGTGTTGCACTGGTACGGGTGGATCAGACACAGCAGTGCTACTGGAGCTTTTAACCCCCACCGTATCAGTGCAGAACTGAGAATTATCCACTAAACAAAAATGAGTTAGAAACAAGGATGTGGTTTTAAAGTTGTGGCTAATTGGTATGAAATAATAACACAATTTTTGTTGTTGTTTTTATTGTGAACATAAAAAAGCACAAAGATTTTAAACATACATTTAATCCGTATTTTTAAAATGAGTACTAAATAGAACAGAACTGGGAATCGCTTCATATTTTCCTGAACAGATACATGCCTCTTCCCTGCTGGCTTTGGGATTTGGACCCAGGCCATCTTGGACTGTGCAGACAGCAGATGGATGTATAAGATAAATCTGACCAAACAAGATCTGTTGAACTAATGGTCAGATACCGTATGATCATACTCTGTGAAATATGATCGATAACCACAGCCACAGTTTGGTTGTTAAGCCTCTAGAACCATGTAGAGCATCAGCAACGTTAAAGTCCATCTATCTCGTCCTCTTCCTCTCCCACCCCCACATTACACATTCTCTACATGGAGCCCTGGAACATATCTCCATCTGCTTAACCTTTTCCTCCTGGGCCTCTGTCAGGCAGTGAGACGAGTGACTGACTTGGAGGCGAGGTCCAGAGAAGTGCCCGCTCTGGTCAAGCATTTCCAATTAAAATGGATCACAAAATCAATCCCTCTCTGCACAAGAATAGATTCAACACGCCGAGCTGATCCCAGGGAAACTCGTGTTACGGACACCGTGTCCAAAAACTGTATGGTCATAAAAGCTTTAAGCAGCTGAGGTCAATACCTTTAATATTTCTGAATTTATAGGTGATGAGCAGTAGAAGTGGCTCGTGAACTTACTCAAGAATTCTTAACTGAGCTATAAATAGAAAGTAAAAACTTGTCTGTGCCCAAGGTGAAAGACAAAGGAGAGTATTAGCAGGTAGTGTTGCAGTCACTCAGCTCCAGGGACCTGGAGGTTGTGGGTTCGATTCCCGCTCCGGGTGACTGTCTGTGAGGAGTGTGGTGTGTTCTCCCTGTGTCTGTGTGTGTTTCCTCCGGGTGACTGTCTGTGAGGAGTGTGGTGTGGTCTTCCTGTGTCTGTGTGGGTTTCCTCTGGGTGACTGTCTGCAAGAAGTGTGGTGTGTTCTCCCTGTGTCTGCATGGGTTTCCTCTGGGTGACTGTCTGTGAGGAGTGTGGTGTGGTCTTCCTGTGTCTGTGTGGGTTTCCTCTGGGTGACTGTCTGCAAGAAGTGTGGTGTGTTCTCCCTGTGTCTGCATGGGTTTCCTCTGGGTGACTGTCTGCGAGGAGTGTGGTGTGTTCTTCCTGTGTCTGTGTGGGTTTCCTCTGGGTGACTGTCTGCGAGAAGTGTGGTGTGTTCTCCCTGTGTCTGTGTGGGTTTCCTCTGGGTGACTGTCTGTGAGGAGTGTGGTGTGTTCTCTCTGTGTCTGCGTGGGTTTCCTCTGGGTGACTGTCTGTGAGGAGTGTGGTGTGTTCTCTCTGTGTCTGCATGGGTTTCCTCCGGGTGACTGTCTGTGAGGAGTGTGGTGTGTTCTCTCTGTGTCTGCGTGGGTTTCCTCCGGGTGACTGTCTGTGAGGAGTGTGGTGTGTTCTCCCTGTGTCTGTGTGGGTTTCCTCCGGGTGACTGTCTGTGAGGTGTGTGGTGTGTTCTCTCTGTGTCTGTGTGGGTTTCCTCTGAGTGACTGTCTGCAAGAAGTGTGGTGTGTTCTCCCTGTGTCTGCGTGGGTTTCCTCTGGGTGACTGTCTGCAAGAAGTGTGGTGTGTTCTCCCTGTGTCTGCGTGGGTTTCCTCTGGGTGACTGTCTGCGAGAAGTGTGGTGTGTTCTCCCTGTGTCTGTGTGGGTTTCCTCTGGGTGACTGTCTGTGAGGAGTGTGGTGTGTTCTTCCTGTGTCTGTGTGGGTTTCCTCTGGGTGACTGTCTGCGAGAAGTGTGGTGTGTTCTCCCTGTGTCTGTGTGGGTTTCCTCTGGGTGACTGTCTGTGAGGTGTGTGGTGTGTTCTCTCTGTGTCTGTGTGGGTTTCCTCCGGGTGACTGTTTGTGAGGAGTGTGGTATGTTCTCCCCGTGTCTGCATGGGTTTCCTCCGGGTGCTCCGGTTTCCTCCCACACTCCAAAAACACATGTTGGTAGGTGGATTGGCGACTCAAATGTGTCCATTGGTGTAAATATGTGAGTGTGTGTGTGTGTGAGAGAGAGTGTTGCCTTGTGAAGAACTGGTGCCCCCTCCAGGGTGTATTCCCACCTTGCGCCCAATAATTTCAGGTAGGCTCTGGACCCACCGCGACCCTGAACTGGATAAGGGTTACAGATAAGGAATGAATGAATATATCCCTTGAGATAAAGAATCAAATCACTTTACACTCCCAGAACAATCCATTTTTGGATTATAATTGGACACAATGCTTGCTCACAGAGGAATTGTTCTTCGCATTTAACCCAATCCATGCAGTGAAACACACAGTTACACACACATTAGTGAACATTACGTGGCAGTAAGCACGCATGCCTGGAGCAGTGGGCAACCCTAGCCACGGCACCTTGGGGATTAGGTGCCTTGCTCAAGGGCACTTCGGCCATGACCTGCCGGCTGGCACCCGCAACCTTCTGGTTACAATTCCCTAACCACCAGGCCACAGCTGCAGCAGTTTATCATCTCTGATGCCTCCAGAAGAAGATGAATCTTGGAGAAATTTCTGCTCCTTTAGGTAAAACATGGGTGGATTTGTACTCTTGAGTATTTGAAAGTAAAGCAATCTATTTTACACCATTCTTCCATCTACACTGGGTTGCTAATTCCATAATAACGATGTCATTATCTTGTCAACAGCATTTGTGCTTCATGGTGATTGGTCACACATCTCACTTTGGAGTGTTTTCACTATATTGTAAGCCACAAAAATCATTGTCATTTATTGTAAGCCTTTTCTGATGTTTCAGGAGTTAGTGAGTAGTTAGATGTAACTGCGACATTTATTCAAAGTTGTTAGAGTAGTAAAAAGGTAGGATGCATTTACTTGATTATAATTTTGGCTACTCTAACACTTCCACTTTAAATAAAGCACCAGCAGCTTCTAATTATGATGCACGTCAGTCCCATTCAGTAATAACTGCAATGGGAAAAAATGGCCAGAGTTCTGAGGGAACCAAACCATGCTGGAGACCTGCAGGGGATTATAACAGTTCATTACTTCAGCAAACTTCAGTACAATGGGCTTCACTTCTCACACACTAAGTGGTACGCTGTTTAGTGGCCTGGTGTAAATTACATTTTGAGCTGAAGCCCAAATTATACAGAAGAATAGCATGTGTAGACTTTTTTTAAATATAAAATAGGTATAGGACAGCACTGACCAACAGAAAGGCTGCACAAGTTTAATATGAACGTCTCCAATGCCAAATATTGGCTTAAGCTCATGAATCCCAAGTCCTCACAAAAAAATAAATAATAAATTCCAATATCTGGAGTACAGTCATCCCAAAAGAGTAGAAACCGTTACTGCAGAAAAGGGAACAAGCTTTATCAATATAATTCATTCATTAACTGTAACCGCGTACACAGTAAATCCACCAGTGTTAAATCAACTCTATTAGTGTTAAATTAGCACTGTTAGTGTAATTACTGAACACTCTCAGTGTTAAGTTAACACTAAGAGTGTTGATTTAACAATGGAGAATTTGCTGTGTACAGGGTGCAGTTCAGGGTCGTGGTGGGTCCAGAGCCTACTTGGAATCATTGGAATCCTTCACAGGGCAACACACACTCAGACATTTATTCACACACTCGCACCTACGGACTCTTTTGAGTCGCCAATCCGCCTACCAACGTGTTTTTGGACCATGGGAGGAAACCGGAGCACCTGGAGGAAACCCACGCCGACACAGGGAGAACACACCACACTCCTCACAGACAGTCACCCGGAGGAAACCCACGCAGACACAGGGAGAACACACCACACTCCTCACAGACAGTCACCCGAAGTAAACCGAAGCAGACACAGAGAGAACACACCACACTCCTCACAGACAGTCACCCGGAGGAAACCGAAGCAGACACAGGGAGAATACACCACACTCCTCACAGACAGTCACCCGGAGGAAACCCATGCCGACACAGGGAGAACACACCACACACCTCACAGACAGTCACCCGGAGGAAACCGAAGCAGACACAGGGAGAACACACCACACTCCTCACAGACAGTCACCCGGAGGAAACCCACGCAGACACAGAGAGAACACACCACACTCCTCACAGACAGTCACCCGGAGGAAACCCACGCAGACACAGAGAGAACACACCACACTCCTCACAGACAGTCACCCGGAGGAAACCCACGCAGACACAGGGAGAACACACCACACTCCTCACAGTCACCCGGAGGAGACCCACGCAGACACAGGGAGAACACACCATACTCCTCACAGAAAGTCACCCGGAGGAAACCCACCCAGACACAGAGAGAACACACCACATTCCTCACAGACAGTCACCCGGAGCGGTACTCGAACCCACAACCTCCAGGTCCCTGGAGCTGTGTGACTGCGACAGCTACCTACAGCGCCACCATGCCACCTTTATCAATATAATGGGTGTCCATAAACGTATGCCCCTACAGAATGCCTGAGTAGAGCTAAAATGATTCAGTTTGGAAATACTCTCCTTAAGGCAGTGTAACTATCTTCTACCCACACCAAGGCTCCGTAAAGTTTATCTAGGATAGCTTCCATAGCTACGAAAAGACGCATTGGTGGCCGCAGCAGTGGTCAGTTCTATAATGATGACACCGCTGACAGGCACACACAGCTTTTCCAGGTAAATAGGTCAGCAGTAATTGAAAAACAAAGGGCCAGCATGCTGCCGGGCTGGTTTTAAGGTGGAATGGCCCACTTCAGCTCAATGCGCAATGGCAGGTGTGCGAAGGGTTAATGCAGGGTTTCAAATGGAGTAGTGCTCAGAAGCCGCTGCTTAATGTGCTGTGGCAGAGTGAGGATGATGTGTGTTTGTGTGGGGAGGAGTGGGCATTAACAGCTGACTGCTCTTTTGCACCAAGGGCGGCTCCTCTCCTGCCTCCGAGGAACCAGACCCCAGCCGGACCCCCAGCCGGGGCTGCCTACCAGCTCTCATTAAGAGATACGAAATCATTATGGATCTCTCTCCACCGTCCAAAAACCTCTGGCGGCTGGCGACTGTGGGCGATCATTAGCAGATGACAAACCCCATTACCCAGCCCCCCACACTGCACTGGAGTGGATCTGACAAGGCCTCTTTAGCCTTCAACCAGATCAAATACGCAAGGAAAACACCCTGCTTTTAAGCACACATGTGCACACACACGCTCTCTCTTCCTTACACACACACACAGAGACAAACTTTTGGACACAATTAGTATTGATGCTGGATGATGCTGAATGAAGCACTATCTCTCCAGACAACACACCTCCCCCTGCTCCACAGTCCAGTGCTGTGAGGCGTAATGCCCCTCCGGCCTGCACTTGGGTCTGGTGACCTTAAGCTCTTGTGTGGTTGTTTCAGAGCATCCCCTTTCATTTCACTTTTCTGTGTGAATCTGAAACGCTTGCATCGTAAAATGGCTGAATTGGCTAATTATAAGGGTTGTGTAGAAAGGAGCATATGACTGTACACAGAGTGGAGCATGTACACAGTCACTCTCGCTCTTTTTCTCTGAAGTTTTCAAGTCGCATTAGACTCTGCGGGATATTCCTTTCACAAACGCTCCCTCCCCTCCGCGGCTCGTTAGAAAATCAAGTTCAGTGCAGCGACTCTGAGTGAATGGAAGAAAATGATGAAAATTATTGGCTTACATTTCACTTATACTGCAATATCCTCCCTGCTTATTGTATGTCATTTTTTTAGAGTGAAAGCTTTTGCCTTTATTCTGGTTGGACATTGTGACCCTCGTCCTCGACAGCTTGAGTTCAAAACTTTCAGCCCCCTTTATTTAAACTGCTTAGTAATTGGTTTGCTGATGTAGAGCATGTTCTCTACAGAGAACACAGTTTTGTTTCAGTGCTGAAGGTAACTGGACTGGAGCAAATGTGTTTTGTGCAAAAATGATGCAACCTTTTTAAATTCGATGACGTTAAATGGGGTGGAGCGTGGTGGTGTTGCAGGTCGTGTCACTTCTATGCACTTCAAAGGTCGTGAAGTCTTGGGTTCTGCATTGGGTCACTGTCTGTTTGGCGTTGTAACGTGCTGTTTTGTGTTCTGTTCTGTTTTTGTTTCTTGTTTGTGCTCCCCTTGTCATGTGACTGTTTCCCCCTGTCTTGTGTCTTGTTCCCTGGTCATGTGATACCCTTCCCTTGTGTTTCTAGTGTCATGTGTCTTAATTAGTACCCAGGTGTTTCTTGTTGGTGTTGTCTTTATATAGTCCTTGTCAGTGTTTCTTGTTTGTAGGTCATTGTATGTATGGTTAGCCTTGGTCTATGTTTAATGAGTGGTATTTAGCCTTGCTTTGTGTTTAGTCCTTGTTTTATGTTTTGATGCCTTGTTTAATGCTTAGCTTTGTTTAATGTTTAGTTGTGTTTAATGGTAAGTGTTTAGCTTTGTTTTGTTTAATGGTTAGTGTTTTGCTTTGGTAAGTGTTTAGCTTTGTTTTGTTTAATGGTTAGTGTTTAGCTTTGGTTAGTGTTTAGCTTTGTTTTGTTTAATGGTTAGTGTTTAGCTTTGGTTAGTGTTTAGCTTTGTTTTGTTTAATGGTTAGTGTTTAGCTTTGGTTAGTGTTTAGCTTTGTTTTGTTTAATGGTTAGTGTTTAGCTTTGTTTTGTTTAATGGTTAGTGTTTAGCTTTGTTTTGTTTAATGGTTAGTGTTTAGCTTTGGTTAGTGTTTAGCTTTGTTTTGTTTAATGGTTAGTGTTTAGCTTTGTTTTGTTTAATGGTTAGTGTTTAGCTTTGGTTAGTGTTTAGCTGTGTTTAATGGGATGTGTTTAGCTTTGGTTAGTATTTAGCATTTAGCCCCTTAGTTCTGTATAGTCCTTGTTTAGTGTTTATTCCTTATGTTTAGTGTCCCTCTGTCTAGTTTCCTTTAAGTTATATTAATAAAGCCTCCTGCATCTACCTCCATCCTTGACCATTCCTATATGCACCAAAACACATTTTACAGGTGTGTTTCTTTCCACAATTAAAAAAAACAAAATGTGAGAAATTGTACACAAGTTTGTGAGTAACTGGGTGAATGTGTGAATGACTGGGTGAGTGTGTGGGTGATTCTTTGCAATGAACTGGTGCCCAATCCAGAAAATGTTCTTGTCTTATGGACAATGGGAGACTCCAGGCAACCAGTTCAGGAAGAAAAATATACAGAAGATGAATGAAAGTTAAATAACATTTATTTATATTAAAAATACATTTTACAGGAAAAATAATCACTTTACCACGTGGAAGAAATGTCATGTTTGAGCTAGAATATTCAAACTATGCAGAGGATCAGAGAGGTGTGAAGTAAGCGAATGTTCACCAAAATCACTATATTCAATTTAATATAGTAAATATAACTTTAAATATTTGAAAAATAAATCATCATTGCACCAGGCAAATGCAAAAATTTGAACATAGCTGTATTACCCATGGGAGTGTATTTCATATCTGGTTGGAAGTCCTCTTCCCAAAGCCCTCCACCCAAACTCACACAAAATGACTGGGTTGTATTTTGCTTATAGTGAAATATTCATCTGGCTAGACTTCAGGGTCCCACCCTTCTAACCAAAGCCCAAAGTCTCCACTTTCCTTATTTAACATCATGGAGACATGTTTGTTGTCTATGTATGGTAGACAAGCACCAAGTGAGTCAAAAGTCATAGGACGCCCTTTTATTTCTTTGATATGCTACATGACCACTTTCCCATTGGAACTTGCCCTTGATCCAATATGGCGGCTTTCAAAATGGCAGCCATGTGTTTACGACTGGGTCATACTTAGAGAAATATGAAGAAAATGTTCTACAACGGAACAAAAGAGAAAAATGGCAAGTGTTATTACTCATGATGCGTTCATGGTGTAGGGTTTTCTGCTGCCTTTTTTTGGAGGTTTTTCATGTGGTCCCACCCTCGTAGCTAAAGCCCATTTAGGGTCTGGTTTGCTTTGTTGTCCTTGCTTTTTTCCAGAAAAAAAAAATGCTTCTTGAAGTCCATCTCTATTTGGAGGCGGCGTGTGCATGAACAGATGAAATGACGGAGATGACCACAATGACTGAGGTGACATTATTTTCAATAAATCCTCATGCTGTTTCTATTTTAGAGGGTTTTGCCATCTTTAAAACATCACCCTCAAAGCCGAAGCCCCATACCCCCTCCACCCCGGCATCAGGTTTTAATTACATCTCTTTGGTCGGGGCCATTAGCTTTCCTTTGCACTCCAATCCAAGTCGCTAATTTAAAGGGTTCTCTGAGCCTTCGGGACTTTTTTTTTTCCTCCCCATATTCTTTCAGGCAGTGCGAGTGCAGAACGCCACCACTTTCATGTGGAAAACAGTGCGTGCATGTCTGTGTGTGTGTGTGACAAAGGCACTTAGCTACTATTAATGTCTGCATCACTAAGCCTCAGTGAGGTTTTTAAAATGGGCTGTCAGGGCTTTGAACTCGGCATCATGGGTTTTGCTGCCTAACCAAGAACCAACAAAGGCTCTGGAGCTTTGCTGGCTGTGCGTGCATGTGTGTGTGTGTGTGTGGATAGGCTTAATGCACAGCTGGGGTAAATTCACTCCATTGTGGACAGCCTGATGTTTGAGCGTCCTCCAGAGTGAAGTGCATGGAGAGCCAGTGTAATGAAGTGTGCTCTTATTGTCTGGAAGTAGGGCAGTGGCACATTGCGCTCTCTCTGGACAAGGCTATCTCACCCTGGCCGGATACAGCCATTATGCTACCAGCCAGGTGATTCACACTAAGAGACCCCAGAGTGCTTTCTGAAGCGCGAAAAAAAAATTAGGAAAAAAACACAAGGAAATCGTAGCATTTCTAACAGCTAGAGAAGAACAGAGCTGTTGTTTCTGGTCGAGAGCAGCCCGAGCATTTCTGTTAAATGCATTTTAACTGCTCAGGGGAGCCACTCAAATGGAGTGGACTTTTAAAAATCATTTCTGGAATCTAGAAAATGAAGCGTTTTAGATATATGTCCAAATGTTGGTTGACAGTGCTTAGAATTTGCCAGTTTGGTGACGTTAGAGTACTTCCATCATGGAAACAGCATAAAAATGAAATGGGAGATTCAGGAGCAGCTGCACATGAATTTAAGATCACTGCCAAGTGTCAACTAGAGGAGTATAAATCCGTCCAGCATTGGGCTGTGAAGTAGTACAAATGCATTCTTTAATTACTTTTACTGTGGAAGAACTTTCAGACGGCCAGGTGCCCAGATCTACTGGATAGGCAAAGGTTATAGAGACCAGTATTCACTCATTCACTCACCTCCTGTAACTGCTTCATCCAGTTCAGGTTCGCTCTGGATCCGGGGCCAACCTGGTATCATTGGAACATACTTGGACTGGGTTGTGGGGCCAGTCCATCTCAGGGCATCAGACACTTACAAGTTCTATAGGGTTTAAGTTTTAATTTCATTTCCTTTGTGTTTATTCATTCATTCATTATCTGTAACCTTTATCCAGTTCAGGGTCACGGTGGGTCCAGAGCCTACCTGGAATCATTGGGTCCAGAGCCTACCTGGAATCATTGGGCGCAAGGCGTGAATACACCCTGGAGGGGGCGCCAATCCTTCACAGATACACACACACATTCACTCACACACTCACACCTATGGTCACTTTTGAGTCGCCAATCCCACGCAGACACAGGGAGAACACACCACACTCCTCACAGACAGTCACCCGGAGCGGGAATCAAACCCGCAACCTCCAGGTCCCTGGAGCTGTGTGACTGCGACACTAACCTGCTGCTTTGTGTTTATTATATTTATTATTTTCTAAGAGATTTATTTCTGCTGTTTTTTACATTTTTCTCCAACACACCAAAATTCAGTTTTACAAGTTGATTGCAATTTCTGCTTCTCACAATCCAAGAAGATGCTCTGGGAATGTCATCATTTTCATTACACAGTGTAAGGTAACTTACATATTGATTAAAAAAAAAAAAAAAAACAGTGCAACCAATAGTATCCAGCATTGCGTCAACTAATAAAGTCTCCAGAACAGCTTCAGCCCAGCAGCACAGCAGGGGGAAATAGAACTGCATGGACCATCATTCTTAACTGATAGAGAAGTGCATTAGTTTTACTGCTAGTTTTATTTTCTTATCTCTTTCTGTCCACTCACTCACTCTTTCTGTATCTAACCCCTGTCCTTAGCCCACCCATTGCCCACAGCTTACTCTGGCTTCATTCTGCCCAGCGGAACATTAAAAGCACAATATACGGTTTCAAACACATACAAATAAATCATGTGCAGCATTATGTGACACTTAATGAAGGTCTAGAAGACCTATGCAACCACAGTTGAGGTACTGCCTCTGAATTTACACCTACGAGGAGGACCAGTGAAGTAGGAGTGTCTAATAGAATGGACAGTGAGTGGACACAGTGAATAAAACTTCAAGCAGGATTGCTGTGTCTGATCCACTCTTACAAACGCAACACACACCAACACACCACGACATCAGAGTCACTTCCTGGAAAATGTGGATCAAGGATGGTGCAGATTGCACTCTTAATGCCTCAGTCACAGAATCACAAAACCACTTGGTCCATTTTATTATTTATTTATTTATTTATTTATTTATTTCAGCTATTGGCCAGTACCAAAAGGTCAGGTCCGTGCAGATTCGTAAACTCTAGAATCAGTTACGAAATACCTCATATTCTAAAAATCTAATACCCACTGTCTCTCTGTTGCAAGTTCCATCCCTTTTATATTAGTTAGTGTATCTCCGGTTTCGGCTTCGTTGCATCATCACCACGGCTCCAGCCATCAGAAGCTTCCCAGTAGCACCTTAACAAACAGAAGCTGTGTTTTCCAGCAAAACCATTAAGGGCCGAAAATGCTTTACTGATTGTGGAGGCTGGGTCCTCAGAGTGCGAGGAGGTTTATTTTCCAACAGTTCAACACAGAGCACTGCACTGGGACTCCCTGCACCGGCATATTACCCAGACACAGCTCTTTTATTGTCTCCAACAGGGCTCAAGGATATGAATATTTTACTGGGATTATGCCGATTGAAATGGAGATTGTAATAATACACATTGCAGTATATCATCCCATAGGTAAAATGTGTTAACATGGAATTATTATTTATTTATTTTTTTTTACATGCTCTGGTGGTTAGTAACTTAACAGGTTGTGTTGCTATCACACAGCTCCAGGGTCCTGGAGTTGCTGGTTCTCCCTGTGTCTGCATGGGTTTCCTCCAGGTGCTCCAGTTTCCTCCCAAAGTAGAAAAGCATGTGTGATGCCCTGGGATGGACTGGCGCCTCGTACAGGGTGTTTTCCTCGAGCCCAGTGATTCCAAACAGGCTCCAGACATACCACCACTCTGTGAGGTCTGTCGCGATACAGGGGTTAAAGAAAATGGCCGTCTGACTGACATCTTCTGGCTTGTTGAATTTTTTAAATTACACGATCTTGTTGTCAATTTGAAATCCCTTTCTTCCAGGGATCCAAGTGGTTAACGATGTTTCCTCTTGAGATCTGACCGACATGTTGTATTATCAGTCATGTGATCTGCTTGGCTGGTTTAACTGGCTTGATAATAATTCCCTGTCTGCAATCTGATTGGTTGCTTGAATTGTCCATCTATGGATTTGACTGGATAGCTGAATATTCAATGATCGGTAGCTACATTTTGCTAAATCTGGCCTATATCTCTTCACCTAATAATTCTGAAAACGTTATGAAAAATATGGGATGTGTCTAGATGATTAGGGGAAATAGTAAACAGAGGAAGTCTCAGCTGCAATGCTCTGCAGAAGCCAACATCATTATAACAAACATCTAAAAATTTACAGCAACCCTATTATTAATCAGATTCCTTAGGATTTGGTGTGAGAAGCACTGGAGCCACAGCTGGGCTCGGTTTTATGGAGCTGTATAAGCCACATACATAATCAACATTGTATACAAATGAATCAATATGAAAATCAAAAGTTCGACAATCAAATCAAACATTTACTGACACCACAGCCAGAAGCCACTGAAAGAAGTGACAGCTTGAGAAAAAAGTGTGTGTGTGTGTGTGTGTGTGTGTGTGTAATGAAACATTCTCCTCTTGCACCAGTGTTGACTCCTCTGTCACCCACAGAGATATTGTGTTAGCAAAATTAACACAGATGACAGAAACAAAAGGCAGCATACAGCAAAAACAGCTGTGGCCTTTTACACACACACACACACACCAAAATGGAACTAATTCCTACTTTCAGCATTGACTGATCAAAAAATGCTAATGTGGCTAACAGTGAAAGGAAGTAAAGAGGAGCTAAAGCTAACCTTGGTCTCTGTGTAAAAAACAAAGATTTATTAAAATTAGCATCTAAACCATTTTTTAAAATCATAACTAGCACAAAAACATATATTACTTAAACTTGTAATCAACACTTTTGATATATTAGTCATAATTTAGTGCTACTAGCCACTAGCCTCAGCTGCGGTTGTTTACCACAGTGGCAAATATCCCCAAGTACCATGAAGTTCTGTTGGTACCAGGCTTAATCAGGCACTGACTTATAATCCAGACCCTTCAGCACTGGACCAATGAGAAATGGGAAGGGAAATAAAGCACAGCCCCAGTTTTCTGGTTCCATTTTGTGACCTAGAGCTTAAAACCTGACTGTTACTTTTCAGATATTAGTGATGATTTAACTCGATAGAAAAGTCTTGCAGAAGGAACTCTTCACGAGGCACACATCCATCTTCAGTTTTGAAATAGTTTACTGTGGAGAAATACATAGCTTTGACTACAACACCCATACCCATGTTGTACTATCTACAATCACCAGTGTACACACACACACACACACACACACACCTGTTTACATGTAGTGTTGATAAAAGGCGAATTGTGTCTAGGACCTTTAACCATGGCATTAAATCCTTCAGATGTCTGGTTCCGATCACCTCCACTGTGAGCTATTCTCTAGGACAAAATCACTCTGAATGACTTGGTCTTCATCACAAACATTCAGTTATGCAGAATATTTGGGGAAAAATATCTAGGTAATTCCACTTTAAATGGACGTGTGGTGGAACAGAACATGCCATTAATGTCATTACTAATGTCAAAGTAAAAGCAGATAACAAGTAATGATGCTGTCAATAACGCATTCATTGTTCTGTAACATTCTTTTATCTTGTTAAGAAAAACATTCCACATTTTTTGGAAAGTTTGCAGAGGACAGGCAAAAGCAACTCTACATGCCACAAAATAGCATTAGCTTGTTAAGCCCTTAGTGCCTTTCTTTATTTCAGGGTTGCCAGTTGTCCCTGAATCAATACAAATGCTGTAAACGCTGAGGGTTTTGTTTGATACAGGCAGTAAAACTCTCCATATTTAACCCCATCAACTTCCATTCTCCTCCAAGTTCAGTTACCTTGACTTCAGAAGCGCTACATAGTGCACTTATTTTAAGAATGTTACTGCCCCCCAGTGCCATTTTCCCGGTACTGCAGGGTTGGTTGTCTCATAGTCAAGTTTAATAGTTTTATTAAAATTACGACCAAGAGTTGTTAGCGAATTTCTCGTTAATGTCCGTACACCAATGGTCTATTGTAACATCTGCATCATTGAAATGATTGAGATGTAAACAATGAACTACAGTTTCTTACTCAATTTCCCCTGAGACACAGGTGAGTGAACGAGTTTGTTTGCACTGTCTGGACAACATGGTGGGCCTTAGATGCATTAGATGGTATGTAATATCCCACAGTCCAAAAACACACGTTGCAGGTGGATTGGAGACTCAAAAGTGTCCGTAGGTGGGAGTGTGTGAGTGAATGTGTGAGTGTGTGTGTTGCTCTGTGAAGGACTGGCGTCCCCTCCAGGGTGTATTCCCGCCTTGCGCCCGATGATTCCAGGTAGGCTCTGGACCCCCCGCGACCCTAAAATTGGATAAGGGTTACAGATAATGGATGGATGGATGGCATTACAGTATTAATCTCAATGGAGCCAATGTACAAGGTTTAAAATGGGCTATGGGCCTGATATATGCTTTGCCCTTTGGCAAAGCATGCACCGCCAACCAAGAAGGCTAACCCAGTAAACAAGGAACGTCCCTGGACGTTCAAAATAGGTCTAAAAGTAGTCTGTCTGTCAAGGACATATTTTAAACGTCAATGTACGTCCAAAATCCATCTTAATAAGTTAGTTAAGTGGTGACCAATAGATACTGTATCGTTTTATACAAGTAATTTATTTCGGGACCAATTAATAACGTCAATGGACATCCAAAATACGTCTAATAGTCGTCTTTTCAATGTCTGCGTTTGGACGTCTTTTCAACTTTCATTTTCAACCTTAAGAGAACGTTGATTAGACGGCAGTCATTACTTATTTCAACGATGAATCAACGGCTAAATGTTTACTGGAAAGTTAATTCTATCAAATAAAATGTTGGTAGCACGGCACACTAAACATTGAGCAATGGCAGGGATTTAACAAGCTCAAGCAATGTTTTGGTTAGATCATCCTTTTCACTAATATTCTTTGGATAGACATTATATTTTCAGAAGGTAAAAATACCATAATGCCTTAAATGCCATTCTGCTCATTCGTCTTAATTCAGCATGCACAGATCTATGAATATGCACTCCATAACCCCTCCAGCTGAAGCTTGAAACCTGGCCCTGCAAGTTGACAGGATTGGTTCCTTAGGCTTATGATGTCATAAACACTGGCTGCCTTAAACTGCCTGTTTGAAGAGTCTGTGAATCAATGCAGAAAGGCTCGCCCATGGCGCTGACTGCTTAATTCACCGGAGGACGTATGAAGTTAGACAAGTATGCACTAAGTTTTGATTTTTGGGTAGAACACAAGCGCAGTTTAGGATATACGCAGGTTTCTGTGGTAACTGGCAGTTTCGCTGATCTGTAACTCATCCGCCCTCACAGACAGCAGTGTATATGATTTATAGATCTTGGGTGTTCACACTGCAGCTAAAGACGAGGGCGGTCGAAAGAAAAGCGAAACTCGCACTGTGTGTAAACTTTGAGCTATGAAAGAACATGAGAGGATGAAAGTACACTCCAAGCAGACTTGCAGGCAAACAGCACTTTGACACGGCGTCAGCTCGTTTTCTGAGGGGCTTTGGGGGCGACGTTAGTTGAGGTTATGTCGCGAGTGCCTCCGGAGTCGGAGTATAAAATACTAGCAGAGGTAGGTCTGTCATGTTTGTGTTAGCAGGCTACGTGGCTGTGCTAACTGGCTAACCCTCGGCTAGTTTGTTACAGAAAGCTGTAGCTGCTTAGCCTTATAAATCCAGTAGAGGATACGGTTTCAGCAAAAATGTACGCGTTTTGTCCAGCTAGGGTAGACTTATAGCACACTGTATTCTCGTTCAGTGAGAAAGGGAATTGTCCACTAGCCTTAGAGAATTGACAGAAATACTAATAGCCTAAAGTTGAAGATATCTCCATTTGAGAAGTCAATTGCGTGAAAGAAATTGGATTGAAGGACTACTCAGGGCAAAATTAAAAATTGTAATGTAATTGTAATTCCCTACAGAAGTCACGAACTTCTACACATCAATTTATCAATTTCTATATGTTTTCAGGAGATAGCTGATAACTATTCTTACATCTTGACTATGTACGGTTTGATTGGTAAAACCGAAAAATGATATTACTGAGCCAAAGGAACATATCTGCTACAATACAGTGTCTTTCCACTGCTGCGAACCGTCCTGTAAAGTCTGAAATAGTCCTTCAACTGTCAGAGCTAGTCGGTAGAATTTGGCAGGGGTATAGTATCGTGTCAGATGTCTTTTAAGTATTTCTCTCTCTCTCTCTCTCTCTCACACACACACACACACACACACACACACACACAGAGAGAGAGAGAGAGAGAGGCTCCAAAAAAGTGGCCTGGCTCTATGGTCTGCTTACCTCAGTAAATTTGTATCTCAGAAAGAATTTTTGTGAATAGAAGGAGAGAGCTGTCGCTGAATATTGTGTGATATGAAATTATGAATCTAGGGAGCTCATGAGACACAGGCCTCATTCACAAGTTTTGGATTTTAAGTTTCAGAATACTATGCTCCCTGTTTTTGATCATTAAAAATGATGTTCAATGGTTTTGGCACAAATATAAGTCTATAACGTAGAAGACATGCCCATCACAGAGTTCTGATCCAGGTCTCTTTGGATATTCCAACGTAAACATGTTTACATTTACATTAATCCGGAATCAAGGAATGAAACAACACACATTATGAAAAAGTCTTCTGCACATTTTCTGCAATTAAATAGTTCCAACAGAGATGTCCCCAACTTCCCAAACCTACCATATTGGAGCTTAATCAAGTGTGTGCATCAGTTTTTAATGTTGCTGATAGATTCATGGCGCTTCTGGAACATGTTTGCTGAAAACAACAACAACAACAAATTGTAAATTCTTGTAATCCAGTTCTAATTTGCCAAAAAGATACATTCATTCATTATCTGTAAGCGCTTATCCAATTTAGGGTCACGGGGGGTCCAGAGCCTACCTGGAATCATTGGGCGCAAAGTGGGAATACACCCTGGAGGGGGCGCCAGTCCTTCACAGGGCAACACAGACACACACACATTCACTCACACACTCACACCTACGGACACTTTCGAGTCGCCAATCCACCTACCAACGTGTGTTTTTGTACTGTGGGAGGAAACCGGAGCACCCGGAGGAAACCCATGCAGACACGGGGAGAACACACCACACTCCTCACAGACAGTCACCCGGAGGAAACCCATGCGAACACAGAGAGAACACACCACACTCCTCACACCCACCACACTCACACCCAAACATTTTTAAAAGTTGCCCAGCTTTGATAGTGATCTCACTTCTTTGTCTTTGTTTGCAGTGTAACTATTGCTACCCAGCTGACGTTCTGGCTGATGTCAGAGAAGTCACAGCAACTTTTCCAGATCTGCAACTCTATGTGGACTACTACTGTAAGTTTGTATTGTAAACTGATAGGACTCTAGCGATATTTTGTTCTTCACACTCCACCCCACACCTCCCACCAAAAATAGTGGCACCATCAGAACATTATTTTAAAAAAAATAACAAACCTCAATGATAATATGTTCAATGGCGTTATCAGTACTGATCTAAAAAAAACATTTAAATCATATGTTACGCTAATCAATGGTGAATGTAATGTTTGCCCCCATGTTGCTGGTGTTTTTGTAGTTTGACCCTTTGAACCAGCCTTAGTTCCAGCTTAAACCTTGCTGCTCTGTTACAGTATGCATCATCCTCTCATTCAAACACAGATATTAAGTATACGGTAATAAACAAGGAATTCCAGAGTGCTACAGCTGCATGTGTTAAAATAACATTTTATATATCTGATATAGACTGTAGTCTGTAATTATAAAGTGCTCCTGTGTGGTCAGTAGAAGGTGCAGTGAGTGTAGAAACAAGGAGGTGGTCTTGTTATGGTTGATTGGTGTGTTTTCTAGATATAACTAATGACTTGGTCTGTTTCACCTATACAGATTACCCAAACAATGAACGAAAGAAACTGGTTAATTTGTGTGGCATCGTCCCCATTCTTTATGAAGGTAATTTCAGTGTCCAAAATAAATTACAATTTCACAGTTTCTCCAGCAGCCTCCGGTATGATGCAACACATGAAATGTGCTGTTTCCAGCACCTTCAGAATGTGATGCAACTTAACAAATGTAAGTATTACTGATTCTTGAAGGTAACAAGTACAACATCCCAGTTTGCATCTGGATCCATGAGAGGCACCCCCAGGCCCCGCCTCGCTGCTGTGTTTGCCCTACCCCCTCCATGATAATTAACAGCAAGAGCAGCAGTGTGGATGCTCAAGGGCATGTGCTTCTTCACTGCCTCAGCAACTGGAAGTCTGTGAGTTCACAGCTCTGTTATATCTGAATATGTCCCGAGCAGTACTGTTTTAATCATTTAAAATGAATAGTTCAGAGTATGACATATGGAAAGAATAACTTCTTAAAGTACAGCCTAACATTTAAATCGTGGTGTTTTTATCTGCCAAATCTTTGTTTGTTAGGATTTAGGTGAAACTTGCAGAAGCTTTTTTTTGTGTAGAGGATGTTAACTTGCTTTCACTTAAAGCCAGTAGATAATGTTTGCGTACAGCTGTGTACTGTTAGCATTTGATCATTTACAGTAAAATACAGATATATATATACAGTATATAACAGTAAATGGAGTATGTTTCTATCTATCTACACTTGTGTGTACCTTCACAGGGCTGGTCGAACCTCTCCATTGTCCTGGAGGAGATGGTTGCAGCATTCCAAAGGGAAACACCCCTTTTTGCCACTTTTCCAGCCAGAGCTTCCAGGCTACCTCCCAGCACAAAACACCCACCTGGAGAATGGAAGGATCATCCCAAACCTGTTTCTACTAAAGACAGGTCTGTATTACGAGTTAAAGCACTGAGGAAATGAGAATTGAAGACGATTATTGACCAAATACGCCAGGATTTGACCCAAAAACATATGGTATGGCAAGTCATAGACATGATTGTGGTGTCATAGAAAGTTTGAGCAGCTTACAATTAATAGTCAGCCATTTTTCTGAAGTACATCTCAAATTGCTTCATAGACTCTTAATGAACCAGGTAATGCTCTACAGAACAGGTCTCTCAGTGGGGGACAGGCATCTTTGTAACCCGCAGGTGCCAGTATAAGGGTTTTCATGATGTGAATAGAGTTGCTGGAGCCAACCCCTGATTGCGCCTTTAATTAACCTATTATTACATTCTTTTGCTTTTGGCCTCACCTGAGCAGTAACCCTGTGCAGAGGAAGTCCTCTCATCCTGAAATGAACCAGTCTGTCAGCAGCAGTAAGATCTCATCCATGTTTAGTGCTTGTTTGGTCATTTTTTCCTTAGTCGATTTTAAACCACAGTTGCTAACTGATCTGAAACTTGCTTCAACCTCACAGAGCTTTTATTGGTTTCTCATTAGCCCTTCCTAAGGGTGCAGGAGAAGGCAGCGGTGTAAAGAGATCCTACACACAGGAGCTGCTAGACTTTGGAATCACATTTGGAGCACCGGACGTCCAGAACAACCCCCCAACAAATCCATTCATCACAAGTGCCAACGGTAAAGCCTAATTTGTTTTAGATATGTTTGCTTTCTGGAGATACTGACAATGAAGGGATATAAAAACAAAGTGTAATACGAAAAAAAATGTAATACTTTAATTAGGACAGAATACATTTTTCAGGAGTGTGGGGAAAATTTCTTATGTTTATCGAACATTGTGACTTAGCTTTGTTTTCTGTGAACAATTGACCTGGAATTTGTTTTCCAAGACATTAAATATTTTTCTCTTTCTAGCTCCAAACACAAATGCCTCCAGTGCAGAAGATATTGACAACCTTTTTAAGAGTCTTCGGCTAGAAAGGGTAGTTGGAATATACGAGCTTGACCACAAAGACAAAGGTAAGAACATCCTTTTAATTGTAAACCTCCGTGTGGAGTTCCAAAACAATTTGAGAGACACATAGGAGATTCCTGGGATAATAATCTGCAAATAATTAGTAACATCCCAGCATTCCCAAAGCATCGTGAATAACAGAGAACTGCTTGGACTCTTCTCTTTAAGACGTTCCTCATGCTTGGAGGCAGAGTCAGGCGCAGGATGGTCGCCTTGTCCAGCCAGGGTTACTGGATAATCATCACAAGGTTTTGGCCAGCCACCTCCCTGTGGGAGTGTCTCCGAACAGGATGAAGAACAAACTCACAATTTACTTCCAAAGGAAACAGAGTGGTGGAGGGGAGGTGGTGGACGTGACGTACCCTTCAGCTCAACCAGATCAAGCCGTGATCACCTTCAGACACTATAGAGGTAGATGTATCTGACTTCCAAAACTGTGGTTTTCAGTCCTGGTCCTGGTGCTCCGGTACGTTGTAGTTTTCTCCTCACTCAAACACACCTACTCACTTCAGCTTCGGAGGGGGTTGTAATAAGCTTGTTAGTTGCATCAGGTGGATTGGGAGCAGAGGAACGTCTAAAATGTACAGGGACGTGGGCCACCAGGACCAGGATTGACAGCCACTGTTGTAAAGAACCCTCATGGAATTTAAAGTCATGAATATTTGACTAGTTATGTTTCTGTATTGTTTATTTTTTTGGGGAATTTTATCAGTGATATTTTACTACAAATAGTTTTAGTCTTCAAATGTATTTATAATTTATAATATATCAAAATGTACAGGTCTGTCAGGGGTTAATCACAGTGTACACAGTGCCATACGTTTGGGCATCCCTATAAAACACAGTGATAATTGAAATGCCAATATTTACCAAATGTTTGTGTTTATTTTTGAACAAATCTTCTGTAACTAACATCCATCTTTGTTTCTGTAAACATTTGCTTATGCAGATGCAGAGCATGTTCTAATGGAGCCAAAACGAGTCCTCGTTGTGGACGAACGACCAGTTCTCATCCATTTAAAAAAGTTTGAAGATGCTCATGTAAGTAGATTAAAGTGGAACTGACCCACGCAGCACACTTTCCTTCAAGTGTTTCCTCTAAACTCCGAGCCCTCTGCCAGCAGGTGTCTGTCCCAGAAGGTGTCAGCGGTGAAAAAGCAGATATGTTCAGGAGCATCCTGAGTATGGAGGGCTGCAGTTTCAGCCCTTCGGACGTTCTGGAAGCGGTACAGGCATGCCGAGACTTCCCGTCCGCTCTCAAATACCTCTCTCATGACTGCCCCATCTGCCAGGAACAGATGTCCTTCAGTAAGGTGAGTTAACTCTGAGCCCTTTCTTCTCAAGGTTAGCAGGACTGTTCTCATTCCCGGTCTGGGGGGAGTTCACCATTTCACCTGCTTTAGCGAACCTGATACATCACATTTTTTCAATGTTAAAGTCATGCTTTTCCACTAGCAACATATGATTAATCACCCTTAACGTCAGTATCTTCCCAAATATTTAAATCTGTAAATACAAGCCCAAACCACCTCTCCACCCACTCTAACCAGTCTGCAGGATCTTAATGAAGACCTGGATGTGGTTTGAGTGATTCAGGTCAAAGTATGACTTTATAAAGCAGCGATATGTAGAAAATAAACTTTTTAGTTCTCTGTGAATTGGTATCTTCCTCTGTTTTTAGATGATCACCATGACCCACTGTTCGTGTACGTTCTGTGAAAACTGCTTCAAGGCCTACTTCTCATCTGTGATTAAAGAGAAGAGCATCGTCTATGCGGTTTGTCCACTGTGTAATCAGCCTGATGTTCGAGGTGCTGGGCGCAGGGAGGAGTCCATGGAATATTTTAGCCTGCTGGACACCCAGGTCTGCTGTTTTTGACCTTCGTCTCATATGCTATGCAACTGAATGAGGCTTTCACTGTTGTATTTATTTGTTTTATTCATTGCATCTTGACCTTCCCTAATTCCTTAATAGTTTTAGGATGTTAGGCACAATAGTGCGGGAAACACACCTAAATCCTTGCAACCACACATTGCATTTGAAATGTTGGATTATTTATTGGCTTATTTTTAAACCACTAGGTCTTTCCTGGATGTTGCTTTTATGCCCCTGTGTGATTTTGTCACTTGTTTAAAATGTCTAGACAGCTACAGGGGTTGGACAATGAAAGTGAAACACCTGTCATTGTAGTGTGGGAGGTTTCATGGCTAAATTGGAGCAGCCTGGTGGACAATCTTCATTAATTGCACACTGCACCAGTAAGACCATGTGCATCCAATGGTTCAAACACTGTGTCCTGAAGGCGGTGCCGTGTATCAGGACGACAACGCACCAATACACACAGCAAGACTGGTGAAGGATTGGTTTGATGAACATGAAAGTGAAGTTGAACATCTCCCATGGCCTGCACAGTCACCAGATCTAAATATTATTGAGCCACTTTGGGGTGTTTTGGAGGAGCGAGTCAGGAAACGTTTTCCTCCACCAGCATCACGTAGAGACCTGGCCACTATCCTGCAAGAAGAATGGCTTCAAATCCCTCTGACCACTGTGCAGGACTTGTGTATGTCATTCCCAAGACGAACTGACGCTGTATCGGCTGCAAAAGGAGGCCCTACACCGCACTAATAAATTACTGTGGTCTAAAACCAGGTGTTTCACTTTCATCGTCCAACCCCTGTATACCTGAAGAATGCAGTGACAAATAAAAAAACACAAGCTCAGGAACATCAGGGGGAAAGACTGACTAGTCAGACAGAGCAAAGCACAAGCCAGATTTACCCTAAAAATAAAATATAACCAGAGGGAGGTCTGGAAGTAGGAAGAGTTCAGGATGAAAGGGACATCTGGGAGTAAACTTTACCAGATTATCAGCTCAGCCTTATGTCAGCGCTCTAAAAGGAGTAAACAAGACTGAACTGTGGGAGAGCTGGCCTTATTTAAGGAGAGACCTGGGTGCTGCAGGTTTAATCGTGATTGCTGGAAAGGAGCTTGTTGTCTCCCTCTGATGGCAGAGAGTGTTCTAACAGGTTACCATGTGTATATAATGTTTGTGGCAATACATGGGATTGTGATTTAATTTGCAATTATTTTCTATTAATAAAGGACAGTTAGTTGTGGTTGTGCTTTTTAAAATGCTGTGTAAAATGTAAATTGTTCAAAACTGTAATATTTATATGAATCCAGTTCATCTTTCATCGCTAGTGCAGAGCATTATATACAGTGTTGTTCAATTTAAACTCTGTCGCTCACAGATCAGGCATTACCTGGATCCGCAGATCCACGAGCTGTTCCAGAGCAAGCTGAGGGACCAGGCTCTGCAGGAGATGCCCAACTTCCGCTGGTGTGCTCACGTAAGGAGTTCTGTTCAGGCTCTAGTACACCTCCACTTTCAGGAATGCTTCTGTATAATATCATGGCTGAAATTTTAATTAAAGTTAGTGTAGACCAGACAGCGGGAACGCGTTTTACCTTTATGCTAACAGCCCCCTAGTGATTACCATTCACTATTAAAAGCAATAGCTTTTGTTAAGTAAGTCTCCCTCCCTTTCTTTCCTTCCACTTGGCACTTGGCAGTGTTCTTTTGGGCTTCTCCACGAGGCTGACAGACTGAGGATGGATTGTCCCAGCTGTGGAAAGAGCACATGCTTTAATTGCAAGAATCCTGTAAGTACAGCTTCTGTAAGATCCCAGTGCACAATGTTCTGATTTGCAATTACATTATATAAGCTCTACTAAAAGTGCTAGTTGCTTTGTTAATTATAAATGGAAGCTACCCCTTGAGGAGCCTTATGCATTTAAAAGCTTCCTGTTTTTACATATTTTTATAAATATATATATTTTTAATATCTTATAAACATATTTTTAAAAAAGCCACTGGGCTTTTATGATCACACTCCTTCATTTCTGAAGGTTCACTGGGTAGGATTTTACTTAAACATTACACATTTAAAACCATTGTGTTTTTATCACTGACCGCTACCAGGAAGAACTGAGCCTTGGTCGTTTTTTACTCTGGGCTCATGACTGTTTTACTTTTGGGGGGAGGGTAGGAAACTGTGCTGTAAAAGTGAATGACATTATGTAACTGTAGGGTTGATCCCTGGAGCAAAATTACCAAACCTTACTTAGTGTTCCTTTAACTGTGTAACTCTTGATTATTTTCTCTCTCTCTCTCTCTCTCTCTCTCTCTTTCTTTTTTTCTTTATTTTGTTTTCCATCTGAACATATTTATATGTTCATTACTCAATGCCTGGTTTGCAGTGGGCTCCCCAGCATGAGGGTCTTTCTTGTGAAAAGTTCAGAGAATGGCAGAAGCTCAATAGCCCTGAATATCAGAACTCACGTCTAGAACTACTACTCAGCAGGAACAAAATAGGTAAAGTATGAAGTACTGAAGCTAAAATAATATTCCAGTTTCATTTGTGGTATATTTTTAATATTTAATATTAATATTAATTATTTAATATTTTAATATTATATGTCGTGTTATGCTTTTACTTTATTGTATATTATGTAATGGGGCGACACAGTGGCGCAGCAGGTAGGGTCGCTGTCATACGGCTCCAGGGTCCTGTGGTTGTGGGTTCGAGGAGTTTGTCTATGAGGAGTTTGGTGTGTTCTCCCCGTGTCTGTGTGGGTTTCCTCCGGATGACTGTCTGTGAGGAGTGTGGTGTGTTCTCCCTGTGTCTGTGTGGGTTTCCTCCGGATGACTGTCTGTGAGGAGTGTGGTGTGTTCTCCCTGTGTCTGTATGGGTTTCCTCCGGGAGTGTGAGGAGTGTGGTGTGTTCTCCCTGTGTCTGCGTGAGTTTACTCCGGGTGACTGTCTGTGAGGAGTGTGGTGTGTTCTCCCTGTGTCTGCGTGGGTTTCCTCCGGGCGACTGTCTGTGAGGAGTGTGGTGTGTTCTCCCTGTGTCTGCGTGGGTTTCCTCCGGGTGACTGTCTGTGAGGAGTTTGGTGTGTTCTCCTCGTATCCGCGTGGGTTTCCTCCCATGTTTCAAAATCAGTAGGTGTTAGGTGGATTGGCGACTCAAAAGTGTCAATAGGTGGGAATGTGTGAGTGTGTGTCGCCCTGTGAAGCACTGGCGCCCTCTCCCGGGTGTGTTAACGCCTTGCGCCTAGTGATTCCATGTAGGCTCCAGACCCACTGTGACCCTGAACTGGATAAGTGGTTACAGACAATGAATGAATGAATATAATGCAATGGTTTAATGCATGTGTTTTCTCTCTGTTTTTCCACAGATTGTCCAAAATGCAAGTTCCGGTTCTTTTTGTCGAAAGGGGGTTGTTTACATTTTAGGTGTACTCAGTGCCAGCACGAGTTTTGTGGAGGCTGCAGTCGTCCCTTCAGAAACGGCCCTGTGAGTCTTTGCTTTTCCTCTGAATCATCACTGACTGATAATTCAAGGTGAGAATCATTTCTAAAGTATGAAGAGAGGTGGAAAATTTATTATTTTTGATACTTAAACCAACAAAATGTATGTTTAAGTAATTAATTAAACACAAAATGTTCCCCTATCAGAGACTTCAGCTCTTTAACTGAAAATGAGACTCGTTTTTGTTATTCTTTTTATTTGATGTGTGTAGGCGTGTGATTTCTCAGCTGAATGTGGTACTAAGGGTTTACACGCCCACCACCCCAGGGACTGCCTTTACCACCTGAGGGACTGGAGTGTGACCAGACTCCGCAATCTGTTGCAGGTGGGTGCTACTGCTTCCTCTAAGGCTCTGTTTATGACGTCCTGTCCGTTTCATTGTCTCAAACGACCTCTGCTGTTTTTTCCAGAGCCATGGCGTAGCACACCCGCTCATGTTCAGACCGAAGGGTGGTTCTGTGGAGAGGGGTCGGAGAGGTATTTGCTAGCACATGTTTAAAAGTTTAGATGCATGTTGTCACTATATGCTTAGGAATATTATGTCCATCTCAGACCTAATGCTGATTTCTTTAAGCCTCAGAAATTATTGCTTGGAATATTAAAAAATTAACTGTTGGTTATATGTGGTAGTTTATATATTAACATAAATTACATAGTGTAGGATTTGCTGTGCTACTTCGTCTATAAATATTTCAAAAAATGGAGATGGAACTGGGCTTAAAATCCCCAAATGTAGTTGAAATACTGTAATTTCTGTAATTTTTTGCATTTCACATCCTCCCCATATTTATTTATTTATTTATTTTTAACTTAAAGCTGCTGTGTTTGAAAGTACACTGACTTCCAAATTTGTGTGTTGTAGTTTTGTGCGCAGTGTTGGAGCATAAAGAGGCGGGAAGCATGAAAGAAGAACCCTGTGGGCGTCCAGCGCTGCCAGAGTACAGTGGTTACTGCACGTATGTGTAACTTTGCAGTGTATATAATTGTTTATCTCATGGGGGCATCTCTCAGGTTTGGCAGCTTTGCACTTTCTATTTTATTATGCAAATTGATCGTACTACTCAGAAAATATTTCTAACTGAATTAAGTCTGGTGTCTGAATTTTGCTCAGGGGTTTTATTAGAACAATATTAGTTTAGCATTTCCCCTAACTCTACTGGAAAGAATAATCCTTAATAGTTAAAGCAGTAAACACTGAACTGAACACTACATTGACCTTCCATGACACCGTCAATAATCCGCTTCCTGTTTTTATGCTGAAGCCTTCATTACAAGGAGTGTCTGGTGGAGCTGATTAACCAGAACGGACTGGACCCTGTGGTGCTGTTAGACGAGCCAGAACTGCGGGCAGAGCTGGATCGCTGGAAGATTCCCATACCTGTAAAACAGCCCCTGGAATCAGAAAGGCTGTACAATGAACGCCTCAGACAGGTCAGACAGACATGGAGTAATTTTAAAATCTGTCAGCACAGAGAGGGATGGACTGATTTAAAAAAAAAAAAAAGGGGCTAAACATTTTTATTTATTTATTTATTGAACAACGTATAGTGAAAAATTTCCCTCGTTTAACACATCCATGTAAACTAACAAAATAGTGCACACACACCTGGAGCATTGGGCCGCCAGCCCCAGTGACTGAGGAGCAGTGAGGGTTTGGTGCCTCACTCCAAGGCAAGGAAGAGACAGCAGTGTTACCTCACTTCCCAACTGACAAATATTTACTAATCCTTACTCAGTTTTATAAACATTTTAATGTATCAAAATAGAGTAAATACACCTTCGAGTGGTCAGCGATATGTTTATACTGAGAATTGCTTTTTTTTTATTGTTGAAAACAGGTGTTGCAAATTTTTGTCTTCTCAGATCTTGAAGGAGAGAGCTGGTTTGTCCCGTGTTGCAGCTGCAGGATTACAACCCCCAGCGCCTTTGACCCCCTCTCCATCCCCCTCCTCTCCTCCAGTCGCCGGAGCTCCGTGGTATTCCGTCCTAAACCCAAACAGAGCTGTACCTGAGGACTCCCAACTACTGCTGCTGCTCCATGACTGAGACAAGGGGGCTGTTCCAGAAGCAGAGGTTTATGATTAGGTCAGTTTTTCCCAGAGTTAAAGACCATCCCATAGTACTGTGGCATAGCTCTTTTTTCCTACATGACACACGTGACTCTGGGCTTTATTTATCTGGCTACACTGAGGACTCCATCACACTCTCACATTCAAATACAGTGTGTGTATGACCAAAACTAACCGGACCTTATCTCATCCACCTAGGGTAGAATGGCACACGCTATAGATATTAAACCAGGATTCATTACGGGTGACATGGTTTTTATTCATCAGGCTTTACACTCCAGCACATTAGATTTAAAACAAAGGCTATGAGAGGAACGTGCAGAAACTATGGGTTCATTTAAAGGAGCAACAGTGGTGTAAATATTCTGTTATGAAATGGCAATTGAACTGACACCTAGTGGTCACGTACCCCCAATTTATTTCACCTAGAATTACAGCTTCACAATCATTGATACGTCACTGAGCTGTAATAGTGAGAATAGTCTCTGTTGTTGATACAGAGGGTAGGAAATCACCCTCCTCCTCGATTTCAGGACAGTGCTGTAAAAGTGAATTATACTCCGCATGTGTAGGGGGAGCCCAGAAACAACACCACCAAATCTTACCTAGTGATCCTTTAAGTATTTCTCCCTCTGTGCGATTCAAAAAGTATGTCCACACTATAGCAGTTATGGCAGTCTAAATACAAAATGACTTTGGTTTATGATTGTTCTTTACATGATATAAATGCTACAGCTCACAGTTGGACAGCCAATTATTTCTGATCCTATAAAACAGGATCAACGTGAAAACAAATTGGTAGCAATATGGTCATACACACACTCATTAAAACCAATTCTGCACATTATCCTCAGTCACTGTAGTAAATCCAGTGTGCAGGAGTGACCCGAGCCAACCGAGTAAAAACGCTTCAGTCCTAATATTCACCGACCTGGAGTCGAGTTCTCTCCCTGCCGTTGTAATGCATTAATGAGTGGTTTAATACGGACAGACTGAATCATTCATTCGTTCATCCAGCTGCACTCAGTCTGCTTTACCACAGTGGAATAACTCCTAAAATCTCAGTGTTCGACTCCATCACTGCAGACCTTTTGTAGTAAGCGTTTTTTTTAAGAGAATAACTGTTTTAATATGTTATTAATCAATACCCATGAATGCCATTAATGAGCACAGGAATGCACTTTTTTGATGCTGTGAATGATGTGCTGCAGTGCGACATTTTGAAACTAATATATTCTCTTTAACTTTGTGAATAACTGTGAAAATAAAAGGTTTATTTTTTTTGAACGTGTCCAACTTTGAATTTCCAAAAGAACACTGTCAAAACACGAATAAATTACAAAACACCAATAAAACAACCACAATAAAAGAATAAGGATGCACTATATCAGGTTTTTCCATATGGACTGAACATTGCTCACAAAATATTAACATGAGACACGTTTTATTTATTTAACTGCGCTGATAAAACCTTTAAAACTTAACATTTTCCTCCTTATTCTTTTAAAGTTGACCGTTTTTAAATTATATTTTTTGTAATAGTGCTAGAGGTAGATGTGACGTCATAAATGACCCCCCCTTCAAATAAGAACCATACATGTGACATTTCTTTGTAAAATCCTCTTAGGTCTGAATTTACATTGTTTGTCGTCCTCCGTTAAAAATAAGTGAATCAGTTTTTTTTTGGCAGTTCGCTCAAGCTGAGCATCCATTTTACAGTGAAATCGCAGTGAAAAAACAGTGTTTCATGTTTAATTAAAAGCGAAAGTCCATTAAATGATTATCCCTTAAATTGACAACAGAGGATAATTAAATATTTATAGAATCTAGTAAACAAGTCTAGACCTGTATTCATTCTGTAGTCCCAGGAGGAGCGTCGTCTCTGAGTGCAGGATATGCCTCGATCTCTTTGCTGATTCTTTCTGCTATGGTCTTGTTATTAGCAGCAATGATTCTCCTGGACATCAGGTCCATTGGTCCACCTGCAGAGCGTTCAGTTTCCATTACTATCACTGAAGTTTGTGGACAGCTGCTCATGCAAACTCTTAGATATGAATGTAATAACCCTCTGCGGAGAATTAGTGAGGTCAGGTCCTGATGGTGGATGATTAGTTCTGGCGCTGATGCACAACTGCTCCATAGAACACAGCTTTGCACCTATGTAGCTGACATGGTGAGCTAAAGATTACAGGCAGCTGCTGCATTTCATGTTTCTCTAAGGGGTTTATATTAGCTGTGCGCACAATTCAGTATTTGTGTGTATAAAAGTAACAGTATCTTTTATTAAAAACGTTGTACCTTAAATAAGCATCTTTATAATCTGCCTCTGGATCTCTCTGAGAGTGATTCTTACCCTCAAGGTCCATGAGGACTCCTCCTGCCTCCTCCACGATTACTGCAGCTGCAGCAACATCCCAGCAGTGGACGCCGATCTCGTAGTATGCCTCCACACAGCCAGAGGCAACCAAACACATGTTTATCGCAGCTGACCCTGCACCTCGCATCCTTAGAGCAGAAAGGGAAAGAGAAAAATGAGCTCCTATTCTCTAAAGATATGACAAGTTCACAATGCACCATGCATTAAAGGGAACATCTACGATTGTGGGGAAACGCAAATCTCTGTGGGTTCATGTTTAGGATTTCCATTTCTTTTAAGGTGGAACGGTATTTGAGAAGAAAGAGAAAAATGACAGTTGTTCGAACGTAGCTGAAGTTTAACTGTAAGATATTATTCACGGTTTGAATTACCACAGAAACCCATTTGAAACTCAAGTTGTTTCGTTTTGTAGCACTTTCTGTAATTCAATTATCAGTCTCCTGAGTTTGGAGACATTTCCACCTTAAAGGAACACTAGGTAAGATTTGTGCTTTTGGCTCCAGGGGCTCCCCCTAGTGTAATTCATTTTTACAGCACTGTGCTGAAATAAATGGGTGGTTTCCCTCACTCTTCCATAGTACAGTTTCTGCAGTTCCAAGCCCTGAGAAGCAGTGAAAGAGGCTCTATTCGCCCTTTTACACATCAGTAAAGCATCACAGTGATTTTGAACGAGAGACGGCTATTCTCTCCCTTGGGCCGAGAGAAAGCCTAGCATGACGGACTGAGACAGTTTGTTTTTTTTACTAATTTATAGACACTGGAGCTTCATAAAACAGACTGAAGAGTGAGCAAATGGTGAGGAGACATCCGGATTTTATAAAAAGTGATTTTGATTACAATCGTAAGTGTCACCTTAAGATTTCTGCACCATTTTAAGAAATATTTAGTTTATTTGCTGAATTTAAAATTTCAAGCTCATTTAAGACTCATTTCAAGCTCATTTCAAGCTTATTTTCTGAACACTCATAAGCAGATGTTTCTAGTACGTTCTTTTAGAGGATGTGTTATATATTCAAAGAATATCCTTCTGAACAACAGGTGTTCAAACATTTGCACACACAGGGGTTGGACAATGACAGTGAAACACCTGGTTTTAGACCACAGTAATTTATTAGTGCGGTGTAGGGCCTCCATTTGTGGCCAATACAGCATCAGTTCGTCTTGGGAATGACATACACAAGTCCTGCACAGTGGTCAGAGGGATTTGAAGCCATTCTTCTTGCAGGATAGTGGCCAGGTCACTAATTGATGCTGGTGGAGGAAGACGTTTCCTGACTCGCTCCTCCAAAACACCCCAAAGTGGCTCAATAATATTTAGATCTGGTGACTGTGCAGGCCATGGGAGATGTTCAACTTCACTTTCATGTTCATAAAACCAATCTCTCACCAGTCTTGCTGTGTGTATTGGTGCACTGTCGTTCTGATACACGGCACCGCCTTCAGGACACAGTGTTTGAACCATTGGATGCACATGGTCTTACTGGTGCAATGTGCAGTTAATGAAGATTGTCCACCAGGCTGCTCCAATTTAGCCATGAAACCTCCCACACTACAATGACAGGTGTTTCACTTTCATTGTCTAACCCCTGTAGCTGTGTGTTTGTTAAACTCACCCATGCACTGGCAGACACAGAATCTTCCTCATGTTGGAGAAAATCTTCTCAACCACTTCAGGATCTCGGTCTGAGCCAAACTCTGTGGCAATAATCGATTGATTGATGTCTGAAAAAGAAATCGGATTAATGAATTATTAATACATACATTTACATATTACTTCACACATAAACATATGACTTCAATCATATGTCGCCCAAATTGTCACATTACGGGAAGAGGACATTTAAGGTGGTGGAAGAAGAAGAAAATAACACAATAAATAATAAATTAGTTCATTAATTAAAAAATGATTCCAAGTGATTTTGGAACATTTCTATTGGGCCATTTTTCTTAAAACATGAAGTAAACATAAGCATTCACAAATGGTATATAGTCAAAGTCATTTTTTGTTTGAGCTGATTTTAGAATTTTTATTTAATCTTGGGATTTCTCTTTAAACACTATTCCATAATTCTTATCAAATGAAGGTCATCAGTGTAATGTGGTTACATTGAGAGAGTGAGGAGCTGAGATGTGGGCACCTTCAGTGTTTAAGGGGATCAAGATAATATACATTTATTCTTTAGCAATATATAACTGTAATCTCATTAAGTTTTGTAGAATACACCTGAAGAATCCTGAAGCAGGTCAATGGATACGTCTGAGAAATGACTGACCTTTCTGGTCTGACACCTGGAGAGATTCTCCGTTGCAGAACGCTCCTTTTCCTCTGCGAGCGGTGTACATTTTATCCTCTATACAGCTGTACACCACTCCAAACTCCAACTGCAGCACAAGCACGAACACAGAACTTTACAGATGTTTAAATCCATTGAACATAAAACATTCACAATTCTGTAATATGGCAGCAGGTAGTGTCGCAGTCACACAGCTCCAGGGGCTTGGAGGTTGTGGGTTCAATTCCCGCTCAGGGTGACTGTCTGTGAGGAGTGTGGTGTGTTCTCCCTGTGTCTGCATGGGTTTCCTCCGGGTGACTGTCTGTGAGGAGTGTGGTGTGTTCTCTCTGTGTCTGCGTGGGTTTCCTCCGGGTGACTGTCTGTGAGGAGTGTGGTGTGTTCTCCCTGTGTCTGCGTGGGTTTCCTCCGGGTGACTGTCTGTGAGGAGTGTTCTCCCTGTGTCTGCGTGGGTTTCCTCCGGGTGACTGTCTGTGAGGAGTGTTCTCCCTGTGTCTGCGTGGGTTTCCTCCGGGTGACTGTCTGTAAAGAGTGTGGTGTGTTCTCCCTGTGTCTGTGTGGGTTTCCTCCGGGTGACTGTCTGTGAGGAGTGTGGTGTGTTCTCCCTGTGTCTGCGTGGGTTTCCTCCGGGTGACTGTCTGTGAGGAGTGTGGTGTGTTCTCCCTGTGTCTGTTTGGGTTTCCTCCGGGTGACTGTCTGTGAGGAGTGTGGTGTGTTCTCCCTGTGTCTGCGTGGGTTTCCTCCGGGTGACTGTCTGTGAGGAGTGTGGTGTGTTCTCCCTGTGTCTGCGTGGGTTTCCTCCGGGTGACTGTCTGTGAGGAGTGTGGTGTGTTCTCCCTGTGTCTGCGTGGGTTTCCTCCGGGTGACTGTCTGTGAGGAGTGTTCTCCCTGTGTCTGCGTGGGTTTCCTCCGGGTGACTGTCTGTAAAGAGTGTGGTGTGTTCTCCCTGTGTCTGCGTGGGTTTCCTCCGGGTGACTGTCTGTGAGGAGTGTGGTGTGTTCTCCCTGTGTCTGCGTGGGTTTCCTCCGGGTGACTGTCTGTGAGGAGTGTGGTGTGTTCTCCCTGTGTCTGTTTGGGTTTCCTCCCACAGTCCAAAAAACACACGTTGGTAGGTGGATTGGTGACTCAAAGTTTCCGTAGGTGGGAGTGTGTGAGTGAATGTGTGTGTGTGTGTGTGTGTTGCCCTGTGAAGGACTGGCGCCCCCTCCAGGGTGTATTCCCGCCTTGCGCCCAATGATTCCAGGTAGGCTCTGGACCCACCGCGACCCTGAACTGGATAAGGGTTACAGACAATGAATGAATGAATGAATTCTGTAATGTATGACTGGGCAATATTGCCTATAATTAACATCACAATATTTTTAGGCGATATAACAATAAACTCTAAATGAAAAGAAATGATCAATTTAACCCCTTGATGCATACTTACACAAGAAGTATAATAAGATTGAAAAGGACTGAAATAGTAAGTATGCGGAAAAGAACTTACCTTCTTATTGACAGCAAAGCCAATACAAACAGCAACAAAAGGGTATCTGTAATACATTTTAAAAAAGCAAAAACTCATCACACCATGAAGACAGTGCCCACCATGTACAAGACTGTAATGTGCTCTATATTAATATATGATTTGCAGCACCCATGCACAAAATTTGTGGTTCCATCCACAGGGTCAACTATCCAGGTCGGACTGTCTGACAGAACACACGGCTGCCCATCTGCCACCGACTCCTCACCGATAAACCTGACACACACAGGAATCAAGGCATTTACAGTGGTGTAATAATAAACAGTAGAATAAGGTACTTTGGTATTGAGGAAGGGTGAAACTGACTGTCACGATACCCATGCTCAGGGAACTTCTCCTTCACTGAGGCGATAATGAGCTGCTCCACTTTCTGGTCAGTCTTAGTCACCAGGTCCACGGAGGAACTTTTGCACATTACCTTCATGTCATTCTGCAAGGCATCCCTTATGATCTGCATTACAAAAAAGAGAGAGAAAGAGGATGTGAGACAGACAACACTCCAGTATTTTACAGCATGGCTATGGACAACAATAGCTTTACAAAAAATAAACATAATAATCAATATTATTGATATTAATATTATAAACTAGCAGGTAGTGTCACAGTTACACAGCTCCAGGGACCTGGAGGTAGTGGGTTCAAGCCCCGCTCCGGGTGACTGTCTGTGAGGAGTGTGGTGTGTTCTCCCTGTGTCTGCGTGGGCTTCCTCCGGGTGACTGTCTGTGAGGAGTGTGGTGTGTTCTCCCTGTGTCTGTGTGGGTTTTCTTCCGGGTGACTGTCTGTGAGGAGTGTGGTGTGTTCTCCCTGTGTCTGCGTGGGCTTCCTCCGGGTGACTGTCTGTGAGGAGTGTGGTGTGTTCTCCCTGTGTCTGTGTGGGTTTTCTTCCGGGTGACTGTCTGTGAGGAGTGTGGTGTGTTCTCTCTGTGTCTGCGTGGGTTTCCTCCGGGTGACTGTCTGTGAGGAGTGTGGTGTGTTCTCCCTGTGTCTGCGTGGGCTTCCTCCGGGTGACTGTCTGTGAGGAGTGTGGTGTGTTCTCTCTGTGTCTGCGTGGGTTTTCTTCCGGGTGACTGTCTGTGAGGAGTGTGGTGTGTTCTCTCTGTGTCCGAGTGGGTTTCCTCCGCGTGCCTGACTGTGAGGAGTGTGGTGTGTTCTCTCTGTGTCCGAGTGGGTTTCCTCCGCGTGCCTGACTGTGAGGAGTGTGGTGTGTTCTCTCTGTGTCCGAGTGGGTTTCCTCCGCGTGCCTGACTGTGAGGAGTGTGGTGTGTTCTCCCTGTGTCTGAGTGGGTTTCCTCCGGTTTCCTCCCAAGGTCCAAAAACACACGTTGGTACGTGGATTAGGTGTGAGGGTGAGTGAATATGTGAGTGTGTGGCCCTGTTAAAACTGGCGCCCCCTCCAGGTTGTGTTCTTGCCTTCCAGTGATTCCGGGTAGGCTTCGGACCCTCAACCGCGACCGGATTAGCGGTTTCAGACAATGAATGAATGAACAAACTGTGAGCACAATCAGAGACTAGAAGCTAGTTACAGAGCTAAATATCTGGACTGAATTACCAGGCCACAGATATTTCACTCAGGCCTGGTCCACATCTGGATTTTTTTAAAAGCAGTTTATTCCTCTGTTTTCAAAACAATAATGTACAATGAACATCTACACCAGCAGTTTTAAAGTAGAACATACTCAAATATGCAACAAGGGGACGCCAACCACCAGATTTTATTGCGTGTGTGTTTGTGAGACAGAGAGAGAGAGAGGGAGAGAGAGAGAGAGAGAGTTAGTAGGTTTTGTCTGTTTACATCATAAATCGTATTTTTCAATTGTAAATCACAATCAGAGAAAAATCCATATTGCACAACACTCACCTCTCCTGCCTTCTTGGCCACAGCCACAGCATGATCCATGGCGTCCTGCCAAAGATCAGGCATCTCGCCTCCAACCAGCTTCCTTAAATAAAATAAAAAACCTGTAAAAACAAATAGAATTTAATAGAATTATTTCCTGAAGAAAAAAACAAGAGGCTAAAGGATAAAATCGCACAGACATTTAATCCATAAAACACAGCACTGTACCTGATGAGCAGCAGCTGCTCCGTTCATGCGTTCATTCTTTAATTCATTACTAGAAAAGATGGATTGCTATGTAAGGCTAATACAGCTTCTTCTTAAGCACTTTTCCATTATTCCTTATAAAGTGGTTTGGCTAAAAATAATTCCCTGTGTCACTCCCTCTGTGTTCTCTCCCTGTCTCTCTCTCTCCTTCTGTCTCTCTCTCCCAGTCTTTAATGGGCTTAAGTCCCTCAGCCACACATTGCTGGCCTCCACGCTCCATTTGCGAGCCTTTGGAGCTTATAACACTGAGAAAGTCTGAAGAAATCGGTCTCATCCATTCCATTAAAACCTCACAGTTTTTTCTGAATGGCTGCTGGCAGCTGTAATATGTGAAACTTAGACCATGGACGATAGACTTAAAGTCAGTGGCCTCTCATATATAACTGTCAGAGGCTGGGTCCATGAGTACAATTTGGAAGAATTTGAACTTTTCTTTCCAGTATTAAAAGGTTTTGCTCTGTTCCACCTCATTTCTTCACATTTTAAGGGTCTATTCCAGCATAATTTGGTACTTGAGATGTAAATAAAGTCGTTCCGAGTGGTTTGAAGTGTAATGGGTCATTGTAGAGAGACGTGCTGATTCTGACTTCTTTACAGTTATAGTGATAACAACTACTTCTACATCACTAATATAGGCTTTTTAATTCCTATCCACAATCACCAGGGAACTTACACTTGTTTTCTCAGTTCTGTATGTAATACTGCTATTGGTAAAACAGTAAGAAGTCTGAAATATAAGCAAGAAGCTCTCCTACATGAATATATTTTTAAAATATGTTTAAGACCACAGATCGTATACAAAATGTCCTGTGAGGTAACTACACCTTAGCCTTTATTCAGTACACAATGATGAAATTAGTCCACACATTTCCACCAACCCCTCCGCCGCTTGCCTACTACTCCAAAGCCCCGCCCACAAGCTTACAGGATTGGTTCTAAAGTTTGTGATGTAAGAAACCCTGGCTGTCCAAGTTGGCCCGTTCAAAACTGTCTTTGAAACGCTGCAATATAAAAGCAGACCCCCACCTGTGATGCTGTTAGCCTTGTTAGCATGTGTGTGTTGGTGTTTGTAGGCTAGAAGATGTAGACTTCTGCTCCTACCACAACCACTCTGAACAATGAGTTAGTTTTATTTCACTTCATTCAAAATAATGATGTGTATGTGAAACTTCGCTGTCTACTGCTGGTCAGCTTTGTAGCTTACATTTTATCATTTTTATACCAAAGGAAACATGGGAACTGTGCTGAATTTACCTGCAAATCGACAAAAAAAGGGTCCATTTTGTTCTGGTAGCTTTAACTAAGGCTGTATATTTGGTGGTTGTTTAGGCCGCTATTAGTTTAATAAAGTAAAACACTTCTATTTCAGTATTTGTTTAAAATGCTGATCTGTACATATGCGGATGAGACCAGTTTCCACTGTGTATGTACAATAAGGGCAATCCCTATGTTGTATATGTCAGCACACATTCACTTCCCATATTAACTGGAGCATTTAGACGCTTAGTAACCGCGATATTGCGGTGGGGTCGCGTAAACAAATAATAAACGAAAAGAAAGACGACATAATCATTGAAATAAGGATTAAAAATTAGAAAAATAGAAGACAAACAAATGACTGACTTACCCGACAGGTCCTTGCCAACAGGAAACGCTTCCTCTGAGAAACCAGAAACACCGCCAAGACACAGAGAGCAGACGTCGCCCCCTAGCGGATAGTGTTCATATCCGATTCGAAAATACATTTTATTACCATGGCCAAAGGTTTGTAGACACTACTTATGGAGAGCGAGATATTTTAAGGTGCACACATTTCTGTCACAGACGTTTAGCTGCGGAAATTCAGCTTGGTAGCTACAGTCTCCACAGAAAATTAATGAAAAGAGCTAAGCGCTAGGTCCTTCAATGCCAAGCACCCGTGGGACCAGAACAGAATTGGCTTCTGCATGTGTGCTCTAAAATCCTCACAGCAATGTTCCGACATGGTGTGTTAACATTCCCGAAGAAGTAGAGGATGATACTGCAGAAAAATCCCTCAGTTAACATCACATTTCAGAAGAAATTTAGAATAAACACAACCTTTGGAGAAATAGGCTTCTGTATACAATGTGATTTTTTTTTAAAAATGAATGTTTCTTTATACAATTGAAACATTTATAATGTATTTAATGAAAAGCTTTTTACAAAGTTCAGCCGTCATTTGAATAAACATTGCTTCACTCCACCAGACATTAGCCCAGTCCCAAACGGAGCCCTAAGACGAGCCGTGGTTTTCCTGAAAGTCTACACTTATGACACCAGCAACATGCAGACCTTAAAGGCAGAAGACCTAAAGGATTGTTCCCAAGGCATACGGGACAGACTTGTGCAATCTACAGGCTGGCATATTGTTTTTGAGTGGGTGTGATGAATGTTTCTGACTTGCCAGGGGTCAGAGGTCAGATTTAATCTGCCCAGTGTGTGAGCAGACAGGTCATTAAGTATTTTGCAGGCGCTTCAATAAAGCACAAGAGCTGTGAGAGGAAGTTCCTGCCAGGCTATGGTCTTTCAGTCGAGAAAAGAACTCTTTCAACATTATTGGTGCTCATTAGACACAATTACAACAGTGAAAGATTATTTAGGAAAGAAGAGGTAGGTTTTAACATTTACATTATATGGCAGACGCTCTTATCCAGAGTGATTACAGTGTTACAGAGGGGTGCTAATGCAGTGTTGGACTCTTACTGGTGTAGTGTGGCATTCCTGCCTGAGCTGAATAATGAACGCCAGTCTTTAATCAGCGCTCAGTTGTTATTTTCTCAGTGGTGCGAGGACTCTTATTGTTTTAGCATTAACTGCCTAAACTGGGAACTGAACCCCAGTATTACATCAGTGCAAAAGTGTAAGTAGACTTGCATACATATATATTTTTGGGAATCATTCTGGAAGTTGGGCGGCACGGTGGCGCAGCAGGTAGGTGTCGCAGTCACACAGCTCCAGGGACATGGAGGTTTTGGGTTCGATTCCCGCTCCGGGTGACTGTCTGTGAGGAGTGTGGTGTGTTCTCCCTGTGTCTGTGTGGGTTTCCTCCGGGTCACTGTCTGTGAGCAGTGTGGTGTGTTCTCTCTGTGTCTGCGTGGGAGTGTGGTGTGTTCTCCATGTGTCTGCGTGGGTTTCCTCCGGGTGCTCCGGTTTCCTCCCACAGTCCAAAAACACACGTTGGTAGGTGGATTGGCGACTCAAAAAGTGTCCGTAGGTGTGTGTGTGTGTGTCTGTGTTGCCCTGTGAAGGACTGGTGCCCCCTCCAGGGTGTATTCCCGCCTTGCGCCCAATGATTGGGGAGTGTGGTGTGTTCTCCCTGTGTCCGTGTGGGTTTCCTCCGGGTGACTGTCTGTGAGGAGTGTGGTGTGTTCTCCCTGTGTCTGCGTGGGAGTGTGGTGTGTTCTCCCCGTGTCCGTGTGGGTTTCCTCCGGGTGACTGTCTGTGGGGAGTGTGGTGTGTTCTCCCTGTGTCCGTGTGGGTTTCCTCCGGGTGACTGTCTGTGGGGAGTGTGGTGTGTTCTCCCTGTGTCCGTGTGGGTTTCCTCCGGGTGACTGTCTGTGAGGAGTGTGGTGTGTTCTCCCTGTGTCTGCGTGGGAGTGTGGTGTGTTCTCCCCATGTCCGTGTGGGTTTCCTCCGGGTGACTGTCTGTGGGGAGTGTGGTGTTCTCCCTGTGTCCGTGTGGGTTTCCTCCGGGTGACTGTCTGTGGGGAGTGTGGTGTGTTCTCCCTGTGTCCGTGTGGGTTTCCTCCGGGTGACTGTCTGTGAGGAGTGTGGTGTGTTCTCCCTGTGTCCGTGTGGGTTTCCTCTGGGTGACTGTCTGTGGGGAGTGTGGTGTGTTCTCCCTGTGTCCGTGTGGGTTTCCTCCGGGTGACTGTCTGTGAGGAGTGTGGTGTGTTCTCCCTGTGTCTGCGTGGGAGTGTGGTGTGTTCTCCCCGTGTCCGTGTGGGTTTCCACCGGGTGACTGTCTGTGGGGAGTGTGGTGTGTTCTCCCTGTGTCCGTGTGGGTTTCCTCCGGGTGACTGTCTGTGAGGAGTGTGGTGTGTTCTCCCTGTGTCTGCGTGGGTTTCCTCCCGGTGACTGTCTGTGAGGAGTGTGGTGTGTTCTCCATGTGTCCGTGTGGGTTTGCTTCGGGTGCTCCGGTTTCCTCCCACAGTCCAAAAACACACGTTGGTAGGTGGATTGGCGACTCAAAAAGTGTCCGTAGGTGTGAGTGAATGTGTGTGTGTGTGTCTGTGTTGCCCTGTGAAGGACTGGTGCCCCCTCCAGGGTGTATTCCCGCCTTGCGCCCAATGATTCCAGGTAGGCTCTGGACCCACCGCGACCCTGAACTGGATAAGGGTTACAGATAATGAATGAATGAATGAATGATACCATTTTGGAGACCTAAGGTTCTGTTTAGCAGTGATGACTCACTGAATAACACACAAGACACAAAAGGCTCCCTTTTTAATATGGCTTTGACCTCTTTATTCCTCCTCACTGCTCCTTCTTTTCAGTTACCTGAAACAGACAGACCTTCACTGACCATAAATTAGGTCATATTTATGGTAGAAATGGCACGGGTTCATGAATTGCCTTAAGATTGTTTAAAGTATATGAAGTACTACTCATTTCCATTAAAGAAAATAATCTACTTAATGCACCTTTAAAGGATGAACCAGACAAAGCTAACATTCAGCACGGTAAAGTCACATGTAAACAGCCGGAGAAACTGTAGACTACTGTGGTCAGGAAAAACCAAACAATGTTACATACTGTACATTTCTTCAAATTCATTGTGGATTTTGTAAGTGATCGTTTATGTTACAATTAATTGGCTCCGAAAGAGAAAAACACTCGCATTCGCTTCCTTCAAAAATCCCTTTTTCAGAATAGAATATATATTTCTGTACATGTTTCCTGTTATATAATCAGACAGGTGTAAGGGGAATGATCAGAAAATACACACAAAGCTTATAAAAATATTAAAAACAAGTTCTTATTGGTTTAAAATATCCCTGTCTTATTAAAGGAGAACCCCACACATTTCTCTAAATGTCCGTAGAATTAAATGGGATGTAAACAAATTAATTGAGAGAGATTTGACCTGTAAGGGTTCATCGGCGGCGGTGACAGACACCAGATGATTAAACCCTCCCTCATACAAATCTATTAGATAAGTATTGGATAATCATGTTATCCAATACAGGCGGTCCTCGACTTACGTAGTTGATCCGTTTCTACGTCGCGTCGTAAACCGATTTTCGGTGTAAGTTGGAACATACGTACATACTGTACGTAAATAACATACTGTAAGCACTTATCCTACAATGCGACTGGGGTGACGCCGTCCTCCTCGGTCCCGAGCAGCGCAACCAAACACGAAGTTCGCGTTATGACGTTTACGACGCAAAACCACTGAAGTCGAAACAAGGCTTTATACAGTAAATGGGAGTTGTGTCGTAACCATGAAACATCGTAACTCGGGACTGACGTAACCCGAGGACCTCCTGTACTGTGTTTTTATTCCAGTGCCACCTGAGGGCCTGAAGGTCAGTACTGGTTTTGGGCCTTGTCCCATTCGTGTAGAGATTTCTCTGGATTCTCTGAAACTTTTAATGATATTTCGTGCTGTAATTCCCAGGTTCTTTACAATTTTATGTTGAAAAACCTGTTTTTTTTTTTATTGCTTCACTATTTGTCTGCGCAGAGTGATGAACCCATCCCCATCTTCATTTCTGAAAGACAATCTTGTCACTGACCTTTTGCCAAGTAGCATTATTTATTCTTTTGTAGAATTACACATTTGGTGCCCCATATAAACTTTTTTGTAACATGTTGCTGGCATCAAATTTTAAATATTTTTCAGAAAATTAATAAGTTTTCTCAGTTTCAACATTTAGGGCGGCACGGTGGTGCAGCAGGTTAGTGTCGCAGTCACACAGCTCCAGGGGCCTGGAGGTGGTGGGTTCGATTCCCGCTCCGGGTGACTGTCTGTGAGGAGTGTGGTGTGTTCTCCCCGTGTCTGCGTGGGTTTCCTCCGGGTGACTGTCTGTGAGGAGTTGGTGTGTTCTCCCCGTGTCTGCGTGGGTTTCCTCCGGGTGACTGTCTGTGAGGAGTGTGGTGTGTTCTCCCCGTGTCTGCGTGGGTTTCCTCTGGGTTACTGTCTGTGAGGAGTGTGGTGTGTTCTCCCTGTGTCTGCGTGGGTTTCCTCTGGGTGACTGTCTGTGAGGAGTTGGTGTGTTCTCCCAGTGTCTGCGTGGGTTTCCTCCGGGTGACTGTCTGTGAGGAGTGTGGTGTGTTCTCCCTGTGTCTGCGTGGGTTTCCTCTGGGTGACTGTCTGTGAGGAGTTGGTGTGTTCTCCCAGTGTCTGCGTGGGTTTCCTCCGGGTGACTGTCTGTGAGGAGTGTGGTGTGTTCTCCCTGTGTCTGCGTGGGTTTCCTCCGGGTGCTCTGGTTTCCTCCCACAGTCCAAAAACACACGTTGGTAGGTGAATTGGCGACTCAACAGTGTCCGTAGGTGTGAGTGAATGTATGTGTGTCTGTGTTGCCCTGTAAAGGACTGGCGCCTCCTCCAGGGTGTATTCCCCGCCTTGCGCCCAATGATTCCAGGTAGGCTCTGGACCCACCGCGACCCTGAACTGGATAAGCGCTTACCGATAATGGATGAATGAATGAGTTTCAACATTTGAAATGTGGTCTTTGTACATTTTTCAATCAAATATAGAGTTTAAATTATTTGTACATTGTACTGCATTTTGTTTTTATTTACAATTTGCCCAGGATCCCAGCATTTTTGGAAACTAAGTTGTCCAATTTGGAAGTAAACAATATGTTTGAAATACTTCAAAAATCACGCCCATGTATTTTTTTTTTCTAAATAATTTGTTTACATCTCATTGACTTAAATATTCACCTTTAAACACCAGAGTTGTGGGTGACACTTAAAGGCCTGGATACATGATGTTGATTCAATGACAGTATTAAAAGATATTTGGTTCCTCATACATACAAAGACAAATGTTTGAATTTCACTACTTTCTCTTTCTGAAGAAGATGGCGCTTTATGGCAGGGGAACCCAAATTAGGAGTCAGGACTTGCATTTGGTTACTTGCTTCATAACTGGGCTTATTTAGTAAATCTGAAAAACGTTTTTGTTCTTTTCGTATATTTTACATTTTTTTAGACTTGGAAACAAGTTCCTTTATTTGTTAGTTGTCGTATTACTGATATACTATCAGTCATAATTAGGGATTAAAAATGAATACATGATTAAAAGCCTGGGGTTTCAGGACATTCACAATGTCCATTTAGGGTCCCGTACCCAAAGATGTAGAACACCTGATCTAATTAAGATTAGCTTAGCATCGCTAATCATTTGCTTAGTTGTCTTTGCAGTGTATAATCACATTCAGTGTGCTGCTTTTTTTTAAAAAACATTGTCTTGGGACTCCATAAAGTCTGTTTTTTACATTTTTAGTGAATCCAGAACTGCCTGGAACACTTCTTCAAAAAAAAAAAGTGCTAGCATTGCTAATAATGAACGGAAACAGGGCTAGTTAGCACTGTGCAAATGAGATTATGCTAAACACCATTAGCTTTTATTCACTGTAAAGAAATGACCAGTTTTAATGGAAGTGCTCCTATAAAACCAGTTGCTTCTTTACTAAAGCTGGCAGTATACTGCAAAACGACAATATCTTTTTGGCTAAAATGTGACAACAGTACGGTGCTTTGTGTGCTACCTGCTAAACAACAAATCCAAGACCTTCTCCTGAGTGTGACTGGTCTTAGCCCCTGTTTCAACAATTCTGAGACCGCCCCTTGACTGATTAGCCCACTGCAGTTATTACAGCATTGGCTAGCTTTGTTTTATTGTTTGAAGTATACTGCCAGATTATGTATCACCCTTTTGGACATGTTCTCTGGTCTTTTTCTCTGTTCGCTATCTCTCAGAAGAACGCTGGGTTGCTGTGTTCGATGACACAGCGTTTGCAGTGGCGTTTGACAAAACGCAGAGCCTCCAGGGGCACGTCGCAGTCCTGCACATTAAGCAGCTGCAAGTCAAAGCAGTTGGCCGCCACCACCTGCAAACCCCGGCCCGTGATGCTCTCGCAAGACTTAACACTGAGCCTCTTCAGGTTGAAACAGTTGAGCGCCAGCAGCTCCAGGCCCGCGTCCGACACCAGGGGGCATTTGCCTATGTCCAACGACTTGAGCTTGGAGCAGCTCTTGGCCAGGTGCTCCAGCCCATGGTCCGTGAGTCCCTCGCAGCCGCGGGCATTCAGATAGCGCAGACGCACACAGTACTTGGCCACGTAGCGCACGCCCACATCCGTGACACGGCCGCAGTGGGCGATGCTGAGGTAGCGCAGGTGTCCCTCCAGCTTGGCGATCTCCCGCAGGCCAAAGTCACTGATGAAGCGGCAGTCGCTAACACTCAGCTCACGTATGGACGGGCAGTAGATGACCAGGAAGCGTAGGCCCTCGTCGGTCAGCCTCACGCAACGGCGCAGGTAAAGGTGCGTGAGCTGAGTGCAGTGGGATGCGATGGTGTGCAGACCCTCGTCCTCCAGGGCAAAGCAGTCTGTCATGTCCAGGTAGTGGATAGAGATCTGCTGACCGTGCAGAGGGGACAGCTTGATGGATGCCTCCCGTGTCAGGCTGATGCAGGTCACCTTAGAGCATCCTGTAAATAAGGAGGTTATAAAATTAGACTTAGTTACAAGAAACACTTGGCCATGACTAATAATAACGAGAAGACCGTGAAGGAAAATCAATCCCCTTTTTGCAAGTTAATAGTTAGCAAGTGTCTTCATAAAACATGTACGACAATACCACAAAGATGCAACACAACAACATACTTTAGAACGGCTGGTTACAGCACTCCTTTAAATGATAATGAGCCACACAAAGCCCACCACTGCCCCAAGTGTGCAGCAGCTGTTATACGCGTGGCACACAAAAGCTCTTATTTAAGGAATTTTAACTTGGTTTAACTCTTACATCTCCAATAATTTTGTGTAATGTTAGTTTTATGTGGTTTAACCCCTTCTTTGTCCTCACACATAAACACGGGTCTAAATATTCCACTTATTACATAAAATAGGTGCCATATCAGAACAATTCCGTTGACTTTGGCAGACCACAAAAAAAAATACTGACTGTGTCTTATCTCACACACCAGCACACTCCCAAAGTATTGCAAATGCACAAAAAAAAGATATGACTTTATGAAATTATGTCATGTTCTCCCTGTGTCTGCATGGGTTTCCTCCGGGTGACTGTCTGTGAGGAGTGTGGTGTGTTCTCCCTGTGTCTGTGTGGGTTTCCTCCGGGTGACTGTCTGTGAGGAGTGTAGTGTGTTCTCCCTGTGTCTGCGTGGGTTTCCTCCGGGTGACTGTCTGTGAGGAGTGTGGTGTGTTCTCCCTGTGTCTGCTTGGGTTTTCTCCGGGTGTCTGTGTTGCCCTGTGAAGGACTGGCGCCCCCTCCAGGGTTTATTCCCGCCTTGCGTCCAATGATTCCAGGTAAGCTCTGGACCCACTGCGACCCTGAACTGGATAAGGGTTACAGATAATGAATGAATGAAATTATGTCTCCTTTCAGTATGTTCTCTATTGGAGGTTGTGTAAACTAAAGCGGAGAGGAGCTCGCAGCTATGCTATGAGTGCCCCCCTGTTACCATAATGTAATATTCCTTTTGAGATAGCAGTTGTCTTTTTTTTTTTTGCACTGATTCAGTCAAAACTAACATGCACCACCTCAGCCGAGTTTAAATAAAGACCTTGTTTGTGCTAGGCAAGAGTTAAGCCACTGTTCTAGCCTCCTTTTAAATAAAAGAGGTAAAGGAATTAAACTTTGAGGAGACATCTGAAAAGAGTTATGTGTTGTACAGAGGGGTGGGTGGGGGGGATCATCTGGGATGCAGTTTTAGGATCCTCCAGCAGAGGGTATGTGCTGCATTGTGGTCCTCTAGAGGAGCATCAACCCGGAGCTTGGAACAGCGGAGTCCTGCAGGAAGTAGTGCAGGAAGTCCGAAATAAAACACCAGGAAAGGGCTTGGTGGAGAAGGAGGAGGATTTTCGGAATTTCTCACTCGCCAGGCATTTCGTATTGTTCCGTCTGTGGTGTCCTTCGGGGCTTGGGATATTTTTTATTTTTTTCAAGCTTGAAATAGGAAAGATGGATGGCCTGGGGAGTCTGTGCATTGGCTCAGATGAACAAGTTTATACAAACGGCGGAATGACGACAAAAATGAATAAATCAGAAGAGATAAATCTGACAGCATTTCCGCATACTTCAGGGAAATATCCATTCTGGAGACGTCTCCAATATAACAACTGAATTAACCACGTCTTCGTAGCAGAATCACTCATCTAAGCGCTGGCCGATCAGTCAATGCCTTTATCAGTCTTTCTCTTAATGAGCGGAGCAGACCATCCCAGAGCAGCTTGAAGTCAGAGGTCCTGGTCCTGGATGGGTTTATTTTCCTCTTGGAAAGCAGAGCGCTTGGACCGAAAGCCAGAGCTATTAATACATTTCCCAGCTCCAAGAGGAAGTCGTAGACATTTCGGAATAATCTATGAGAAAAAACAAAGAGTCTTGCAGCTGTCTCCTGTGATGAGCAGTGAAGTGGAGGAGAAACAGCCGCCGTCGGTTTGTGTTCAGGCCACATTTTAAAGAAAAGTTTGTTGAAATTTAACCTACAAAATGGTCCCCTTATCCCAAATGGAGCTGAGCAGTTAAGACATGTCTGGTGTCTACCATTTCATTCAAGACCTTTGCAGTGGATTCTTGTGGCCAAAGTGGAATTCAGACATGCTTTTTTCACATCAAAATCTAGTGTCTACACTACACTGACACGTATTTTAATGTTGCTGCCTTCTTCAGGTGAAATACAGGTCTCATTCAAGAGCTGAAAATTTGGAACAAGTGCTTTCGTACATACATTCATGTCAGAAACACAAACTAATTTGGCTACAAGGGGTGTCCACAAAGTTTTGGACATATTGTAGGCATGTGTTCAGGTCTGTGCTGACACCAATGCAATAAGACAATTGGGTAGTTGTTGTTAAAACAAAACAGAGACAAAACAAAGTTGATTGGTGAGTGAGTTTTTGTCACCAAGGAAGGTCTGCTTCATTTGAAATTTGCTAACTTTTATTGACAGTGAATACATCACGTGACTAAGTGTGTGTCCATACTTTTAGTTCTGTTCCTCTGGTTCAGACCAAACAAGAAAATGATGTTAATTTATAGTCGAAGCGTTTAGTGTCACGTCTTGTGTTTTCGCATCTTGCGATTGGTTCATTGAGATGTCTTTGGTTCGTATTGTGTTCACATTTTAGAAATGGCCCGAGACTCATATGTTCAGACGATGTCAGCCAGAGTTCGAAAAGAATCGTGAGTGGATGCGTTCTGAGTGAGATGAGTTGGGGTCAGGTGGTGCTTAAAACAAATTTCTAAGTACTGATTTTGACATAGGGACCTGGAGGTTATGGGTTCGATTCCCGTTCCGGGTGACTGTCTGTGAGGAGTGTGGTGTGTTCTCCCTGTGTCTGCGTGGGTTTCCTCTGGGAGACTGTCTCTGAGGAGTGTGGTGTGTTCTCCCTGTGTCTGCGTGGGTTTCCTCCGGGTGACTGTCTGTGAGGAGTGTGGTGTGTTCTCCCTGTGTCTGCGTGGGTTTCCTCCGGGTGACTGTCTGTAAGGAGTGTGGTGTGTTCTTCCTGTGTCTGCGTGGGTTTCCTCTGGGTGACTGTCTGTGAGGAGTGTGGTGTGTTCTCCCTGTGTCTGCGTGGGTTTCCTCCGGGTGACTGTCTGTGAGGAGTGTGGTGTGTTCTCCCTGTGTCTGCGTGGGTTTCCTCCGGGTGACTGTCTGTGAGGAGTGTGGTGTGTTCTCTCTGTGTCTGCGTGGGTTTCCTCCGGGTGCTCCAGTTTCCTCCCACAGTCCAAAAACACGTTGGTAGGTGGATTGGTGACTCAAGTGTCTGTAGATGTGAGTGTGTGAGTGAATGTGTGAGTGTGTGTTGCCCTGTGAAGGACTGGCGCCCCCTCCAGGGTGTATTCCCGCCTTGCGCCCAATGATTCCAGGTAGTCTCTGGACCCACCGCGACCCTGAACTGGGTAAGGGTTACAGATAATGAATGAATGAATGAATGAATTTGACATTAAATATTTGGCCCAGGCTGTGTTTTGTGCTTTTTCACATTGATCTGCAGATATTCCTTGAAATGTGTTAATGAGAGGTATATTAAAGTAGTATTAAGCATGACTTCAAAATCATTGTGATACTCAACTGACCTGTAAATGAGATACTCCAAGCTCAATGCCTGCTTCTTCAAGCTCAGCACTGCAGAAATTGAACTATGTAACTTTGGGAGGACGGAGGAGGGTTGCCTCTACTATTATGTAGTAATTATATAATAACTCTTGAATTGACTCGTCCTACCGAATTTCCTAATTTCTAATTCCTTTAGCCTCCAATATGAGGTGCGTACCTGAGACGTCCAGGTGCTCCAAGTTCGGACACCGTGAGACCACCTCGAACACGGCTTCGTTGGAGACGTTGTAGCATCCGGCTATCTCCAATCGACGGAGCTCCGGACAGCACTGAGCCACAGTGTAAAGTCCACGATCGGTCAGTCTGCGGCAGCCACTGACCGCCACAGTTTCCAGCGTGAGGCAGACGTTGGGTGTGTCCTGGCAAAGGCGCCGCGTCAGAACCCGGAGAGCTCGGTCCACGTGAAGCACGTCGCCCGTCAGCCGCACGCTGCGCCACAGCCGAGGGTCCCACGCCAGATTATACCAGCGGCGGCACACGCGGGCACAGCGGCACAACTGATTGGTCGGGAGGTGGGAGAAGATCTGCAGGAAGGCGTGGTCTGGCAGGACGTCGATGGGCGCCCCCTGCTGGTCCCAAGGTTGACGTGGACACCGCTGGGGTGGAGAGTGCACCATGGCGACCGTCTCCGCGGTGAAGGAGGAAGATGATGTGGACGAGCCATTGAAGAGGGCCGGAGAGGAGCGAGGAAGGATGAGAGCCGGACTGGGTGTGCTCAGAGTCCGCATGCTCACATCAGAGTCTGAGAGAAAACAGAGGGAGAGAATGACAGTGAGTTAATCATTTATGACAGCATGGGAAGGAAAACACTACATGGCCATATCTGTGAAGATTAGATGACATTCAGCCACAAGAACATCAGTGAGGTACTGAGGTATTCTTTTAGGGGATTCATTGTCTGTAACAGACATCCAGTTCAAGGTCACGGTGGGTCCGGAGCCTACTTAGAATCAATGAGCATAAGGTAGGAACACACCCTGGAGGGGGCGCCAATTCTTCAAAGTGCAACACACTCACACATTCACACCCATGTACACGTTTGAATCGCCAATCCACCTACCAACGTGTGTTTTTGGAACGTGGGAGGAAACCGGAGCACCCGGAGGAAACCCACGCAGACACAGGGAGAACACACTACACTCCTCACAGACAGTCACCCGGAGGAAACCCACGCAGACACAGAGAGAACACACCACACTCCTCACAGACAGTCACCCGGAAACCAACAAGGACACAGGTAGAACACACCACACTCCTCACAGACAGTCACCCGGAGGAAACCCACGCAGACACAGGGAGAACACACCACATTTATATTGTGATAAATATCAAGATTGAAAAACAGAATAATGTATTGTGATAACATTTTAGTCCACATCGCCCAGCTCTACTCCAAATCATTCTAAACACATTAAATAGAGCATCTTCACTTCTGCTGCTCCACTGACCAATGCTGGTGGGCTTTATACAGCTCTAGCTCATATCTGGCATTGAGCGTGACGGTGTTAGTCACCTCTGCAGCATCTATGATGCAGACAAGATTGCAAAGAGATTCTGAATAATGAGTGAACATCTCAGATTATCCACTTTGTGCAGTGTAATGAGGAGCAATAGGGTTATGGACCGTGAGGAAGGGGGTTGCCAGGTTCAGGCTTTTAAGCAGCTTTAAGTGAATAACATCTGATGCTTACGCTGTATATAATCCATTTACTTAGGATCCTAACTGCACTAAGGCTGTTACTTCCACTGACGCTGGTCTCACCACATCCACAGCATTGTTTCTCTCTGGCAGATGGTTTTTGTTCCCAACAATGAAGTTGGACCCCAATAATAAAAGAGGGAAACAGACAGATTTTTAGAGAGGATATGCCTCCATGGATGAGCAGTGTTTTCCCATCATGTGGCAACTTACTGGCACTGTGGTGGCTGCCTTTCCAGTTCACTGCTACCATGTGTCCCCATATGGAAACCACATCGTCATAAAAACAGCAGCCATCCAAAACAAGTCAAGCCCAGGGAGAGTTTTAATAAAGCAATAATCCATGAGAGGGCTTAAGTGTTTAACCACCGGTAAGGGCTGTTGTTAGGAAAGACACGAAGCAAAGTAAAACCCCTTAAGTGTGGTAAAATCACTGTAACGCACAGCCTCAAGGAGCTTACTGCTTTGAGTAATAAAACAGCATTAAACTACACCATGATTATCACCGATTCTACTGTATCACACCCAAATAGCAATGAATATTTGGGCCAAATGTCGCCCAGATCCGCAGTTCTCTTATGGCCCACATTTGGCCTTGAATGTCCACGCTGACTGAGGATGAGTCTGGCTGCCTCAACTCAGACACAACTCCACCGTGTATGGGCCAGTAATCACATGTGTTAGGGACCCACAAAACATGCCGTATCCCAAGTCAAGCCTGGCTCATATGGGGCTCACGTGTGGCTCACACAACACGCGCTAGTGCTGTAACTGAGCCGTAAGTGCAAAAGGGACACAGATGTGTCTGTGATCTGGGCGGCAACTTTAGCAGCTAGGTTTCCTCCTGTATACACACACAGAAAAAATATACACCATTTTAAAAATTATAAAATGTATTGCATTTATTGTTATTAACACATTAAGAGTTCTGAAATCCAAATTTGTTGTTAAATGCATTTTTGGTAGAGGTAAAACACATGAAATGTATTATTTTTTTATTTTTATCCATAATCACTCAACCTCTATACATTTGTTAGATCTTGCAATTAGCTTTTCATTCATTCATTGTCTGTAACCCCTTATCCAGTTCCCGGAATCACTGGGTGCAAGGCAGGAACACACCCTGGAGGGGGTATTAGTCCTTTGCAGGGCAACACACATTCACTCTCACAACTACAGACAATTTTGAGTCTCCAATCCACCTACCAACGTGTGTTTTTGGACCATGGGAGTAAACTGGAGCACCCGGAGGAAACCCACGCAGACACAGGGAGAACACACCACACTCCTCACAGACAGTCACCCGGAGGAAACCCACGCAGACACAGGGAGAACACACCACACTCCTCACAGACAGTCACCCGGAGGAAACCCATGCAGACACAGGGAGAACACACCACACTCCTCACAGACAGTCACCCGGAGGAAACCCACGCAGACACAGGGAGAACACACCACACTCCTCACAGACAGTCACACAGAGGAAACCCACGCAGACACAGGGAGAACACACCACACTCCTCACAGACAGTCACCCGGAGAGGGGCTCGAACCCACAACCCCAGGACCCTGAAGCTGTATGGCAAGCTGTTTTACAAATTATAATATATAAAAATATAAATGTTTCATTTGAAAAATTATAATTTATAGGTTTCATCAGAAAATCACATTCCCCTGAGATCTTTCTTCAAATTTGTGGACAAGAAAAACTGTAGGGTGGATGGCAAATGTCCTGGAGACCACAGTCACACACCGTGCAATACTCCAGTTCCCTCAACACACTTGTGTTACTCAGAATTACCTGCAGGATTAGTAAAATATATCCATACACCCCTTGTAAATTTCATTTCAACATTTGGTCTGATCAACAGCTGAATCAAGGGTATTTGTTTGAAGCTTGTCCCTTCTTGGTTGCAGTGATTAATTTTACTCGTCTGATGTGAGAATTTGATGGCATTCAGCTTTATAAATATTACAGAAGATAAGTAATGATGTTGGATGATTAATTCTGAATCACATAAAGCCACTTCCATACACCCAAGTGGGTGGTATATAAATAGGATGGTGCTCTATGACCCTAGAGCGTGCAGTTCCAATTTATAACCCTCAAGCCAACACTTGGTATTGAATGGTTGTACAGGGTGGGCCATTTATATGGATACACCTTAATAAAATGGGAATGGTTGTTGATATTAACTTCCTGTTTGTGGCACATTAGTATATGGGTGGGGGGAAACGTTTCAAGATGGGTGGTGGCCATGGCGGCCATTTTGGATCCAACTTCCAATGGGAAGAGGGTCATGTGACACATCAAACTTATTGGGAATTTCACAAGAAAAACAATGGTCGCACAAAACACGCACAAAAATGGCCGACTTTAAAATGGCCGCCATGGTCACCTGCCACAAACAGGAAGTTAATATCACCAACCGTTCCCATTTTATTAAGGTGTATCCATATAAATGGCCCACCCTGTATATATTGGATATGGTAGCTCTAGATGCTGGTTCACCAATTAGACAAAAAAAAACCTCCAACATCCATGTATTTAAGAGGTTAAAAGTTTGTCCAGAAAAAGACAAGACTAAAGACATACTACAAAACGATTATATAAAAATATGTAAGCTTAGCACAAGCGAAAGTGGCACAGACGTAACGACGGCCAAAACCACATGGCCTTAGAAACCTGGCGTGATACACAGTCAGAGGTATAGTTTAGAATGTGTAGCTCCGGTGCAGGGTGTGTGTTTGGAGGTGTGTGTGCCGTGGCCAGTGTGTGGGATGGCCACATGCTGTGTGGACCCACTGGAAGCTGGCAGGGCAAACCAAAGCCAATTATGTTTTTTAATGTCACCACTGGAGATGCCTGGAGGGAAGTGGCTGTGCTTTCTGGCTCCAGGCCGTCAGCTCTCACACGCTACGCTACCACTCTCTGCTACACGCACAAGCGGCTTCTAAAGAAACTCCCATAACACAATTACTTCAACACTGGACCGTGTTGAGCCCCTGGAGAGAGCAACACGCTGGGTTTAGCATGCGCGTCCACACCAGCGTCTAGGAAACTGTCAACAAAGTTCAAAACAAGTCTGTAAACAAGGGACAGGCTTTGGAAAGGAGACTCTAAAGCACCAAACGCTGGTGCTGGGGGGTGACGTTTGGGCTTATAGCTGATTCTTTTAAGGGTGCCAATAGAATGGGACTCTCTGGACCAGCAACACATGAGTCTAAGGTCACCATGCCCAGTGCCAAGCTAAAGCAAGAGGCATATGAAGACCCTGAGAGCTGTAGAGAGTTGGAACTGTGTTCTGTGCAGCGATGGAACTCCATCCAATAATTGGATTAGATTTTATATCCAGAATTTAATCCTCCCACAGTAAAATACCTGACCTCACTAACGTTGATGTGGCTCCATGCCATAAAATCCTCAAAGCAATCTTCCAATATCTAGTGTAAAATCCTTTCTCAGACGCTTTAAGAGCTGAAGAAGAGGCTCATGTTTAGAGTATTTATTAACAGCCAGACTCTCTGTGGAAAAAAAACGGATAACGGGCCGAGCTCAGTGTGTTTGGGGTCATTAGTTGGGCAGGGGGGCCAACAGAAGCTGGAGGTCTTTACAAATGGGCCCCTGATTAAGCCTGAAAGGGGATTAGCGAATTCTTAATCCCTTGCTTCTTTCTGCCTCCGTGCTGCCTGACACACTCGCTCTAGTGTCTGCTCCACAGAGGTGATCTAAGCTGGACAATTCCCGACGTGGGCTCCGTCCTGCGAGATGCCTTGTACTACTGGGACTGGAGAGAAGATACGCCCTGCAAAGTTCTGGCTTAGAAGTTGGCTGCACGTTCTGCTTCTCAGGGTCCAAGTGATCTCATAGATATTTAGTGATGCTGAGCTGTTCGTTACTGTGACAAATTCTTTTTTGTCTATTTCCTTTTCAGCACACGTTTGCGACAAAATAATAAAAAACAAATGGGAATGCACATCACTGTCCATTTTTAACCCAGTGTTTGCTAATGCTGCTAACGATCCGGTATATACCAGCATATTATCACGGTTGAAACAAAAACGTTTTTATTAGGCGTACAAATACGTTTAAAATCGTTTTGTGTAATGTATATTTACATTTTAAAATGTAATAAACCTCCTGCTCGTTTGTCATTTTATAGTCACTTGTGTTAGCAAAATAAAGCCTCTAATTCAAGTAATTTATTGGTCACTGCTTTTGTTGTTGATTTAAATTACAATTAAATATCACACAAAAAACAATTTAAACCGTATTTTTACACGTACTATGTTTTACAACCTTGTTTTCAATGAATAAGAGCAAAACTAAAAATAACCTGGCTGCTAAAATTAAAGATGTTTCCTCTCTCCTGAAAAACGACCGTTTCGGAGATACGAGGTTTTGATCTGACAGCGACAATGTGCTCTTCACTACATAAATGGTATTTCCTAAGACCTACATTTGTAAATTCTGACAGTCTAATCCTAGAAAGAAAAATCTAGCCTAGTTTGTCTAAGCACTTCCTATTAAAGCCTCTTCTTGTACTCTTTTTCAGCACTGGACAAGCCTTTCTGTGCTGCATTATGGGCTGTAAATTGGTATTCCAGACAGGTATGATGAAGAATTCAGACTCGCTTGCCCATATTTGGATCCCATGCAGACTTAACCCCTTCCCACACAATCTAAGATACATATTCCCCATAAATTTCTCATCATCCACCAAATGCCTTTAAGTCTTCCAAAGCATGGAGCTCTGCGCTGACTGATAAGCCGTCTTCCTGTGGACGCACACTTAATCCGTCACACTGAGATGAAGCTGTACATTCCTGGGCTCGACATATCTCATGTAAAGCTCTCGTTCTGTTGTAGTTCACCTGTTCGACCTCTGAATTAAAAAGTCAAAGCAATTTCGAGGCCTACATTCTATACACTGCAAGAGTTCTATGTAGAAACGTTTAAACACAACTTCTCTATAAAGCTTGCATTAAATAGTCCTCCATCATTCCACAGCCTGCCATTCCATTGCTCAATCCAGTGCTGGGGGCTTTAAAACCTTGCAGCAGATGCTTGGCATTCAGCAGGAAGAGCTCAGAATCATGGACAGCTGCTTTAGACTCATTCTACTCAGTGTGTGCTCAAATCCAGGCCTGTGTAACCAATATGTGCACATTAAAGTACCCCACATCACTCACTGTAAATGTTTACAAACCTACGGATATATGGTGAAACATAAAGGTCACAGGAGATGTATTTTGGGGTAAAAACCACAGGCTGTTGGGGAGGTTTTGAGCAGGTTATATGTTAGGTTTCGCAAAAAGTAGCCCTCTGTGCTCCCCTGTGCTCCCTGTGTTCTAAATAAGGTGGTTCTAAGACAAAAACACATATAATTTTAAGAGTAATTACAATGTTAAAGGTCCTGTAAACCAGCTATTGTATCTCGAAGCATGGTAAGTGCCAGTTAAAGTGCATTGACTCTAATCTCAACTAATGGCTCTAACTGCAGTGTACTCCGCTGTGACTTAATGAGCACTGACACACAACATTTAGAAAGGACCAAACATACCACTACCCAGTCTAGAATTTACTGGAAATGACAGTGGTAGTGATACTTAGCAAAGTTTGGGAATATCTTGTATAAGTCTCCAATGCCTAACCCACGGTTGTCCAAGGACAGTGTACTATTGTATACTTTACAATAAAATGATATTTCGGCAGCAGAGTGGCATTGTGGGTAGTGTCTCTGCCACACAGCTCCATGGTCCTGGGGTCCTGGGTTTATTTATATTACTTTTAATCTTGGCTATGTCTGAATGTTTTATAGTGGTTTCCACCTACTGCCGTACAAAGGCCCAATTGCTCACACACATCCTTTTGTATGATCCTGAGGTCAACGGTGCCCAGTGCCAACCTTTGGCTAGATGGGTATAAAAAAAGTAGAAGCTGTGTGTAGATTAATATCAGAGACCCATCCAATTGCGGTGAAGAACCCTGACAACAAGATAAGCAACGAAAGAGGTCTTACTGATGACAGACGGGAATGTGTGGAATGCCATTTTGCCATTAGGTCAATTTTATACGGGGCTTCTGTGAACACTCAGGTTCCCCACTCCTCCGGCAGCTGGACTGATAAACGTCTGCTAATGCTGAGCCTTCTCCGACCAATTCGATAACCGTATTTAAGGAAGACTATAAATATGACACCAACAGGGATCCAAAGAAACCTAAAGCACACTTTAAAATCCTCCCACAGAGAAAATCCAGCAAAGCTGACAACAGAGAGGCTGTTTCATCTCAGGAGAGTTCCAGGGAAAATTGCTCTGAAATGCACACAACGCAGATTGGTGCTTATCTCCAGCCTGGATTCAATCGGAGCAGAAAATCTCCTCCCTTTTGAAGGATGCAAATGAGATGTTTGGGGTACAAGTGAGTTTCCATGTTTTCGGCAGAGTCCTAAGGCCTTCAGGTGAACTGGAGGTCACACACTGACACGTAGACATACACTACATTTTGTAACCACTTCATGGTCACTTATCAGGGCCACAGTGCGTCTGGAGCCTACCTGGAATCACTGGGTCAGGGACAGGGCACCGGTGCATCACTGGGTCCCACACACTCACATCTGATCAGCTACATTTGGGATTAAAAGCTGTGTAAATGTGATGCTTCGCCAAACCATTTCTAGAAAGACCCTCCACATAATTTGAAATGTCAATATTTCTGAGTGTTTATCCAATCCAAATCCATTTAGGTTCTTGTTTCCAAATGGAAATGCCAATCAGAAAGCGTTTTTTAACCTTCCGAATCTTAAAGAGCGTGCCACCCACTGAGAGAAGGATGGTCAAGCTCTGGTATGGTGTTAATCAGGCCTAATCAATCAAGCTGATATTTGAACACTCCTGTGTTTCTCATCCTCCCTCTAGCTAAGAGAAGCAGGATGTGATGTGATGAAGGCTGTCTTCTTCGTTCTGACTCGGGCTCTGACCCCTGGCAGCAGACAGTAACCTGATCCAGTCGTGAGGCCAGGGGAACTTGTCACATTTCACTGTAAGAGGCCAAAGTACTGGACCACTGCTGTATTTTGATGAGCTCTGTGTGCAGTGTGTCAAATCTAGTGAGTAGAGGTGTAAATCTCTGACATTACAACTACGCCAGCTCCATAGGAAATTGTTTATTGTATACATTTTGCCACTACTCAAATCCATTCACTTGGATTACTCTGGTATGAATCAGTCATTTTTTAAAATCTAGTAAGAGGGAGAAACTGTAGGAACTGTAGCCTGTAGATAAGAAATTGTAGACTATAAAACCACCAAGTTTTCTAGGTGAAAAAACTGAGAGTACGTATTACCTGTAATTCAGATATTTCATAGTTCCTAAATATGGGAAGGTATAATGTTAGTGGAAAGTTTAACTAACCATAAACTCTAAATGACGAATTTTCCACTGTTTTATCACAAATATGATAATAAAATGCCCCACAGCACACTGATGCATTTTTCACCCTGATGTATGGCAAGGTGAGGTAATGCATGACAGTCAAACGTTCCAAAGCGAACCAAAGTTGCTACATATGAGGGAAAAGTCTAGACATAAAATGATTAACTTTGAGGATTTACTGAGGGATTTTTCACATCTGGCCACTTTAGCTCTATCAAGAGCTGTTGACAGGCCAGGTTCTGTGGGCCTGGCCAATCCTGGAGTCCCTGACCACAGCCCCATGACAGGCACTGGTCCTCCACATGCCTGGGCTATGCCCCTTTTGAGTTTCCAGCTTCCAGCGGGGCATCTTGCTTTGATTAAAATGCCTTCTGCGCTTCTCATGCGAGACTCTTCTGGCTCGGCGGCACTTTGCACTAATGCATTTAAGAGCAGCTGCACTCACATTCACCATCAGCAGGCCCACATGGACAAATCACTCACAGACATCTCCCTACATACTGCTCCGGCTCTAGCAGCGATGCACATTCACACACAGGTCTTTGCTGCAGACTAAGTCTAGTGCTAGGAAACGAATAAGTCCATTATCACACTGTAGTAACCACCAAGTCTAGTTACACAAGCTGTTCTTTTTGCAACAAAGGCATAAATCTGAAGGGGCGGGTTATTCTCAAGCTGTCTGACCAAAGCAAATCAAGGCTAGCTGGCTGAATTAGCTTAAAGGAATCAGAACTCATTCGAATGTCCCACACTCTCAATCCACAGTGCTAGCTAGTTCTTTACTAAACATTTATTATAGTTAGATATATATTTGTATATATTTTACATATAGCACAATGTGTGGCAACTTTTTTTAATCTGGTCAGGGGAAAAATACAGTAGCTACTGTTATAAATGTCTTTTGTTTTGCTAACAAACAGTTAGCAAAGTGCTTCTTCCCACTGACAACAAAAGAAATAATGCACCTAATTCCACAAAAACATTCCATCTAATTTGAAATCACCGGTCACTCTGGACCTACAAGGCTAAAGGCTTAGACTATAATACAGCTATTATCATTGTGTAATAAATAAGTGAAGCTAATTTAGTTAATAATTTAAGACAAGTTAACAGTCCTTATTTTGGCTTCTGCAGTTCTGCCAAGGAACTACAAAGCCATGCTAGCTATCTGATAGCAATTCCACATTAGCATTATGCTAGTCTCATGCTACACTACACTATTAGTGTTTTGTAGCTGTAATCTGTATTGTTCAACTCCTCACACATTTACTAAAAAACAAGACCTAATTAAAAGTGAATGCTAAAGAAGTCAGCTAACATTAACATGGCTACTTGATCTCACTAAACGTCATTCATTGTTAGCCACAATGGGGTTTTTTTTTCAGCCCGACCACAAGAAGCTGGCCTTGTTCTATCTGATAGCAAAATTGGGAAAGAAGGGTGGGAAGAAATAGAAGAGTAAATGCCTTAGTTTGTAACTTTGTTCTCCCTTTTGTCCTTCATCTGTTCATTACAGCATGTCCAGGGGTCAGATTCCATACCCTGCCTCATCCTTGATGTCGCCATGCTCTAATTATCATAAAACAGAGCAGAGTAATTGTGTCACTCTAAATATCAGAGGGTTCCCTGATGGACCCCAATTCTGCAGTGACTCATTCTTGCGAGCACAGGATCCATTTTATTAAATCAAAAACATCATAGAGGAAATATTCAAACATCTGGTCTATAAACTAGGGCTTTGCCACAGTAAAGGAGGCAGAAAGAAAGAGGTTTTCATGTCGCTAACCAGGCCGCCTTGCCCTCTCTCTCCCCTCCCTGGGTTTGGGGGGAGCCTCACTGATGATGCAGAAAGCAGAAAGGATCTGGAGAAACATTCTGAAAGTCTGATCATTCTGTGGCCTATGCCCAAGCCCACATTCGCTCAAATTAACTCCACACACATGCAGGCACTGTCAGATACAGGAAATCAAAATGGCAAATGGAACAGGCAGAGCAAGGTGGATATAAATGTTTCCAGATATTCAGTCCACTGTCTTTTAATGAAGGTTATTTGTGGAACAACCCCAGCCCAACAGCTATTGGTGAGGCCAATACTAAGCTCACACATTTCACACATTTCAACCTAATTCCACATGTAGTAAATCAGTCAACACATGTTTGGTGTCCATTTGGTACTTTAGTTTTGCCCAGGAACTACAGCAGTCATACAATATCTGGATATCTGAAATATCTGGATATACTTTGACCTGAACCTGTTTACACTTGTCATTAGAATGTGTCCCCAGCCAGAGCAGATGAGATATGTTTTTACTTTCCCACATAAAAAGCACACTAACGTGTACATCATTCCTCTTTTCCTTCCTCTAACCAGCTGTAAACATTTCTTGAATGTTACTACCTGTGTATTATAGGTTCTCAAACCTCTGGAATAAATGTTTAAACCAGGCGGGGAAAAGGCTGTGTCTTGCAGCGGCTGTGATTTCTGCAGTGGCAACAGCCACGACTGTCCAGAGGAACTTTTGGACACAACAAAGAATTCCTTTACATATGACAATTGACACTGAAGTTGATCTGTGACCAAATCCAGCCACCGATGTCCAGAAAAAACACACCTGCGTTGTCCCTGGACACAGCCAATGCATTCTTTTTACATTTTTTAAAATTCGGACGAGATCCTTTTCTTTCTCATAACGTATCTTGTGGGGGTTCAAACCAGGATAAATATCCAAACATGATCCGATCGGACCATTTGTGGAAGGGAACTGCAAATCAGACACACCCACTATATAAGATTACCAATAATTTGGAGTGTAAACATTAAAAACCTTTCCATTTTATATGCCCCTGTGTGTCGATAGTGGCGGACTCGATTTTCTTTTTTACATGGCAGTAAACCCAGTGCACGAATCCAAACTTGTCTGTGAATCCTGTTGAAAATCTATCCATCCATTCATTATCTGTAACCCTTATGTCCAGACCCTACCTGGAATCACTGGGCACAAGGCGGGAATACACCCTAGAGGGGGTGCCAGTCCTTCACAGGGCAACACACACACATTCACTCTTACGGTCACTTTTGAGTCGCCAATCAACCTACCAATGTGTGTTTTTGGACTGTGGGAGGAAACCGGAGCACCCGGAGGAAACCCACGCAGACACAGGAAGAACACACCACACTCCTCACAGACAGTCACCCGGAGGAAACCCACGCAGACACAGAGAGAACACACCACACTCCTCACAGACAGTCACCCGGAGGAAACCCACGCAGACACAGGGAGAACACACCACACTCCTCACAGACAGTCACCCGGAGGAAACCCACACAGACACAGGGAGAACACACCACACTCCTCACAGACAGTCACCCGGAGGAAACCCACACAGACACAGGGAGAACACACCACACTCCTCACAGACAGTCACCCGGAGCGGGAATCGAACCCACAACCTCCAGGTCTCTGGAGCTGTGTGACTGCAACACCACCTGCTGTGCCACCTGTTGAAAGTGTGTTTCAATATTTAGTGGTTTATTTTCTGCGTTCTTCACGATAGCAACTTGAGGCTGATTCTCCACTTTTTTGTTGAGGGTTGGGTTCCTGTGTCTTCAAGGAAGCTGATTCCAGTCAGGTTCCAGGCTAAGTACATATACTGACGGGCTTTTAACTGGACTCAACCAGCCCCCCTCATCCTCCGCCCCTAAGCCACAATGCCATGTGCACTAAGCTCATTATTCAAGGCCCTCACTGGTCTTACCTAATCTCTAACTCTGAAGGCTAATCTGTTGTTTGGTCGGAACAGTCCATGACTGAAGTCTGAGGTCTGAGTATGGAGAGCCATAGTGTTGATCCAAGGCCTGGAGTCTACTGTCTACTGATCAGACTTTCTGGGATCATGGACATGTAGCTAAATGCTACAGCGAGTGCCTGCTCTCTTACTGGAGCATGAGTGCCTGGGAACATAGAAATGAATGACATAAGTGTGTTTGTTTGCTATGACAAACATAGTAGAGCAATAATGATAAATTCGTCACTCAGAGAGGGTCGGTCTATTAAAACCTAAAAAGCTCATGATGTAGCACAGAGCATTGGACATTGGGCTGCTGCTCAGAGGAAGCAGTGACCTCACTGGACTCCTTTGGGCACAATGGAAATATCTGCCTACTGCCTTCCTGTTCTCTCCTGTACAGGAAACCAGCACAGGGACAAAGACATCCGTATTGTCCAAGAAGGTGCATGTTGTCCAGTTGTAGAGTCATTTATTGTGCCAAATAAATGACATAAATACAATTAAGTGCAGCCCATAAGTAATAAGCCCGTACGTTTTTGGCATTTGGGCTCCATACTTCAGCACATTGAATTTGCATTGAAAAACACAGACAATAAAGTAGGGTTGAGTTATATTAACCATACACTATATACCACAATTTTTAGCCTTTTCCATAGGGATATTACAAGAAATAAATCACATGAATTTTAAGAAGAATGTCCATATTAATCTAATATTAATATTGAGCCATTTTTGCTTCTAAGATTTAAGATAAGGTTTATAGGGTTGCTGAATCTGTCCAAGAGTACGTTGTTCCTAATAAACAATCTGCTATTCTTTGACCTCTGTGTGACCTTTGGTAATATTTTGACCAAACCACAACTTTACAAGCCCTTTCATATTTATAATATAAAGAGCTGAGAGAACATAGTGCCCTCAGAAAGTGGCCCTAGACGTGTCAAAGCTGATTTAGACATCAGTGAGGAGTAAAAGCACAGAGATGACTGTAAAAACTGGTATTGTTTACATTGGTGTGCTACGATATTCACAACAAACCCAATGCACTGAAGCCTTGTAAAATACCGCTCACGCTCCAGTTACCTATGAACTACACTGTACACTGTATTTATACCAACAAATAGCCTAGAAACACATCATATTCTGGACAATAATCCAGCTTTCCAAACACATATAAAGCAAGATTTTGTGTTGCACAGTGCATTGTCTATTTAAGGGTAATGACATCCCTAACATAAGCTAATTCTACCTCTTGTGAAACAAGATGCTCTGAAGTGGGAGGGGCCATCGCAAAGGGCAGTGTAGACGGAGCAGGGGCTCTGCTGCATTTTTTCTTTTGTTTCCATAAAGACAGCGCAGCCCATGTGAGGAGGAGACCAATGGGGCATTGTGAAATGCAAAGATAAAATGAGCAAATACATGTTTAGTGCGAGAGTGGCACGTCGGAAGGTGGCGGGAATGGGTTTGAAAATTTGCATAAAATAATGGCTCTTCAAACTATGGTACGAAGTACAAGCTGAACCTGAGTGGGGTGCTGCAGAGTTGAAATTAAGCAAGATGCTGACTATAAAATGAGAAAAATGTAACATTTTTTAATGTGTATGTCGTTTAGTTCCATCCATCCATCCATTATCTGTAACCCTTATCCAATTCAGGGTCACGGTGGGTCCAGAGCCTACCTGGAATCATTGTGCACAAGGCGGGAATACACCCTGGAGGTGCCAGTCTTTCACAGGGCAACACACACTCACACATTCACTCACACCTACGGACACTTTTGAGTCGCCAATCCACCTACCAACGTGTGTTTTTGAACTGTGAGAGGAAACCGGAGCACCCGGAGGAAACCCACGCAGACACAGGGAGAACACACCACACTCCTCACAGACAGTCACCCGGAGCTGGAATCGAACCCACAACCTCCAGGTCTCTGGAGCTGTGTGACTGCAACACTACCTGCCGCCCTGTCGTTTAGTTGCACTTCTTAAAAGCTAAATATTCAATTCATTGTTGCAGCTGCTATTCAAGGAATCGATTTCTCGTCCAACGTCTTCCAGCGATTTCAGAGAGCAGAACAATTGCACCTGACTTTGTGTGAAGGTTCCACTACATTAAAAGACTGACTCAGTGTGAATAGGTCTGTAAGGTCTGGGCCTTGGGAATCCTGAAATCCTGCTCTGCCAAATGTAAAAAAATATATAAGCCCAAATGATATAATCATTGACCATTAACCACTAAACGTTCAAGATACCTAGCAAAATAAAGCCTATAATAAAGGCTTACCTTTGTCCTGTGCCAAACATACAGTCACTCCATTTATAGTACAAAGCTTAATCTTGGGAAATCTCCCTTGTAGCTTCGCCCACCCACTTACAAGCTGTTTATCACTGTGTGAACATGAATAAGACAAGAAAGATTCAGATGAACACTTTAAGCCATAACCACACCAAGAACCCAATCTCCACCACACAGCTATTGTGCTACACATTCCAAGCCCAAAAAGCTCTTTAGCCCCCAGCTGTGGTCCCCTCCACCCACCCCACCCCACACACACACCCTCACCAACACTGGGCCTTATGACGGAGAGCTCCACATGCCCTTCACAGTTCAGGCTTCATCTGGCTCCGGCAGGAGAGCACACTGGGTCTTGTTTACTCTGTCCTCCCCACATGAGAATGGTGACCCTCCCCCATCTGGAGTGGCCTGAATGTTCCTCTGCCTAGGAATATATCTGCACCATATGGGGAAAACACCCATATTGATATTGTACGCCTAGATACTGCAATACAAATTTTTGACCCGTTGTACCTTGCTCCTATTCAGTTTAAAGAAGAAATGATTGTAGTGTACTGACTGTTGCTTGACTTTAAAATGTCTTGTTTGGGTTACATCATCGTGCACCAGGAGAAACCAGTGCAAAACTATGAGTGGAAAAAGACAAAACCACACCCGAATCTCAGCTCTAAACAAGGGAGGTCAACTCTGAGGAGATTGGGACGAACTCTGGGGGGCTTTGCTTTGGGCACAGAAGTCATAACCCCCTGTCACTCACCAGGATAAAGCAGTAATGGAAGACTGGGAGGTGACAGGACGGCGGTGGATGTCTTTCATTACAGGAAATTAAAGAGTGGAACATGTAAGAGGAGGATATTTTGGGAATGGTCCCTCACTCAAATTATTAATTTAAATCCAAACAAATGAACAAATGAATGTCTGAGTACATGATTTTGGAACTCTACACAAGTCGAAGTGATGCAGGCCTCACAGAGGCTTCCAGTATTGTCCAGGGAAGTGTGTAAAAGTCAGGATGTGCATTTATGTGTGCTCCCATGTCCCATTAAATGATGAAAAAATTCAGTGAATTCAGTGCTGCGAATGGGAAAGTCATTTCTCAATGTGATCTCAAGACAAATGGCAGGGTCAGAAAAACACTGTATATAAACAGCTCAATAAAAATGACGTCGTATAAATAACTGGAGTACTGGGGTTTAAATTGGAGAAATTCTGCATCAGATTAGGTTCTGACTTCACAGACCTGCCTCACTACGGCATCATTAATATCCACTTGCAGGTTTGTAATGGCGTGAGTTTTCTGGAAAGGAGTTGGGCCCCACGTTAAATGCAAAGTTCTGGCAAGTTTTTCCAAACATCAAAAGCTTTTTCTCTTTCATATAATCACTTTAAGTAATCACTGCAACCAGCCAGCTAGTTCTGTATCACAGAGCCTTCGACATGCAAAAATACTATCACTAAAATACACTGTGTAGGCTGATCCAGGATGTTACATTCCAGATAATGTAGTTCCACTGCTCCCCGGGCCAATGCTGGAGGCTTTATACCCTGTTAGTTGACACTTAGCATTGGGTAAACTGGCCTAAATAGAGTTTCTCTATGGCTTAAAAATGTTACATTTATTCGGGTTCAAAAATATTTCTTTATTAAGGAATTTGAGTTGACTGTAATGTCCCTGAGGGCTAAACTAAAATGGGCGTCATCTGCTGTCCACTGGGAAAAGGCAATATACTATATTACTGATATTTGGTGAGGAAGACTTTGCCTTAATCTCCTTCTCCGACAATAAATGTCCATCTTCCACTGATTCCTGTAATTACGTTTTGTGCACCCCACCTATCTCAGTTTTCTTCCTAATGTTGAGGGCGACAGAGTACACTGTAAAAAAATTGCTGTAAATTTACAACAAGCCTGCTACAGTGTTTTATTGTAAACCGCAGTATTTACAGTAAATTATTGTATTACTCAATTACAGTAATATGCTGTAAATTTGAAATACAGTAGTGTTCCTGTAACAATACGGTAAATGGCTGGGAACTCTGCTGCCAGTATTTTACTGTAAAATTTACAAGAAATTTTTTACAGTGTAAGGTCTGGCACCAGAAACTGCAGGGAATTAAAGCTTTTATGGCTGAATGCCATCAAATGCTCAAAGAAGTGTTCCAACATCTAGTCTACAGCCTTCCCTTATTTTTTACCCTCCCTTTTTACCCTACGAACATGCTGAAAACCTGCATGAACAAATTTAGACTAGCAATGTCCCAACTGTGATGCTTTATGCAGAAGCTTATATCTAAGGAACAGACGTTTCTATACTCTTCATGTAGCAGGTCGTATGCCTTCTCTTTCCTGTTTCCTCCACAGAGAGAAGCCACAGGGATTTGTTAACCTGTCACGATGGGGTCGGCGGAAAAGAGGGTCTAGTCCATTCTCGCCTCGTTTATACATTCAAAAGAGCATCAGGGTGAGCAGTACAAACACCTGCTGGACATTTCCCTTTGCAAACACCACAGTTTCCTTCTGCCACTAGATGGCTTTCAACACTCCTGGTGTAAAGAACCAAACCGAGAGGCAATGAAAATCTCCTGAAGGAGAAAATGAATAACCTGCCATACCTCTCTCATGAAACCCAGCCACTCAGCCTTAATTGATACAACGCTTTTTTCCCCTTTCAAAACAAGACCCAGGAGATGGGAATATAAAAAGCAAACACCGTTAGGAATCTAGCTCTCATTCTTGGATCTCAAATGAAGGCTCTCAAATCACCATCAGGTCATTCCAGAGCTCTCTGTGCTGAGAACCATGATGAATCTTGTTCTTGGCTTTCGTTAGCAGATCTATTGCATATTTGTCTGCTGTTTTCTTAGAAGCAATCCATTTGACCATCATGACCCTCTAAGGGTTTCAATGGACAGTTATTTGCAAAACTGCTATTCAAAACAGCTGACTGACCTCTCTCTGAGCCAGGGTTGGACTGGCCATTGCCAGAAATTGAATGTGGAGATGCAGACTGTGAGACTCGTTGATATTCTCAGTTATTGAAGTTATTGGATTGGACCTTCATCCAGGACCTCTGGGATGAGATAGAGTGATGTTTGTGATCAGGAACGTATCATGCAACACCAATAATTGACCTTAATAATCCTCTAGCAGCTGCCACCAAATCCTCACAGCAAAGGTCCAACATCTTCCAAGTAGCAGCTGTTACTGCAGTGGTGGAGGACATAGATGACCCACAAACCATGGACCCTGAGAAGCAGTCTGAGGTTTATCCATCCACAAAGCTTAAGATTTTAGATGTTTGGACAGTCCGGACAAAACTAGGGTCAATGTCCATCTCTGGTCATTGTGAAATACATGGAGTTTCAAATCTTACCGACCTTGTAAACGACATGGCACTGATCAGTTCCTAACTCTGCATTTCCTCTGTTTCTCACTAGAGTTCAAACCCAGTCCTGATGAGTATCATTCAGCACACGTTGTGGAGGCAGTCTTCGGGGCGGAACCTTACAAATCCTATCAAGTTGCGCTGCATACCTCTTTACCCATGATTCCTTTCCAAAACAAACGTTGAGGGGCGCCAAAGAAAATTTGCTCTCCAAAAGCCCAGATCATACAAAACCAGTCCAAGCTCTTCCAGAACCTGCATAATACCAGAGCAGAGCAGTCTGCCTAATGTAACACTAGTCCAGGCGTTCCAGATTCAGGACTGATGGACTCTTCTATGCAAAGTGGATCCACTGTGGACCGAGACATTCAGTCAGGCACACGGCTTGTGTAATATCCCTGATCTCACTGATGTTAGAAGCGCCGAATCCTCACCACAATATTGTAATAAAAGAGATCTCATAGATGTCAATGATTTTGTCAAGTTTCAGAAAGCAGGAATGATCTATGGCTGTAATCTGTGCTCAAAACCATGGCTATTTTCACACACAGTTACGTCACTTATACGAACCTGTAATCACATTTAGAACCACAATCAGAAAATTAAATTATGATGTATCAGGGTGTAATTCAGATCATTTGTCACATCCTTATTTTCCCCTCTTTACGAACAGGACAAGCTTGCCAAAAGCAAAAAAAACAACAAAACCACTTAAACTGTCCATTTATAGCTCAGAGTGAACAAAGCCAGGCTTAAGGCTGTGTAGAACAATCTCAGCAGGGAACTGGCTTTGACATAAACCCCATCTACCAGAGCAATAAAGCAATGCTACGAGGAATGCAGAAAGAAAACATATTGCTTTATATCTGCTCTATGCCCCTCTTGAGGAAGTCAAAACCTTATTCCAAGTATTACAACATGAATTGCATAACCTCCAAGGCTCACAAAAACCATATTATACTCGGCGGACAAGTGAGCCATTTCATTTTTTTAAAAACAAAGTCAACTCTTTTGGACGACAAATGTTAAATTCTACTCCTTCAGTGGAAAAAAGGACTGGGGAAACCCTGACAAATCCTTATCTGGCTTCCAATAACACTGGGGAGACCTGGGTGAAGTGACCTCATATACGTCACACGAATAATTCAAGCCATAAATCCACAAGTGTTCAATCTGACACAAGGAAGAAAAGCTGGAGTTTTGTAAAATATTGAGATATTCTGGATGGAGTCCTTACATCAATGTGCTTCTCACCATCCACTTTCCACATGTGCTTTTGGTGCTAACTCTCCATAAACACACTCCACTTCCCAGGTGTAAGCTAATAAACTGGGAATTAGACACATTTTAGTACAACACTTAAAACTTTGGGACAGTCTTAAACAGAAAGCAGGGAAAATCTACTTTGGGCGGTTTGTAAACAAAGGCGGTAAACAGACATGTACAGAGCAATGTGAAAAGTTCAAAGAACACTTTAAACATGAGATGCAGCCATGACTGGATATAAAATTAGCATCTTTGAAATGTCTTGCCTGTTATGAGCAAGGATGGGTCAAGGCTGATCACACTGCCAAAAAAATATATTAAAGAACATTCCAACAGCTTCTTATCCAGAGATTTACCATTTAACGTCCAAATGCAAGGGTCTGTCATGGTAGATTTACAGCTGGAAGACTTGCCTGACTGCAGTCCAGATCTGTCTCCTATTGGATATGTGTAGTGCATTAGTAGGTAACCATGTACTGCTGGTTTACTAATGAATATTCATAGAAAATGGGGACAAAATAATGATTTTATAACCGGACAAATAGGAGTCTTCCATCTCCAGATGATAATTTAGAGGGAAAATGATAATAAAATTATGCTTTCCAATCTTTTTTGGAACGTGTTGCAGACATTACATTTTCAATTAAGGAATATTTATCAAAAACGTTTAGAAATCAAAAGTCAAGACGTTGAATAGAACTGCATTTTGCTTTTATTTCAAAGTCACAAAAGACAATGTATTTAAATGAACATTTCTCTGTGTGTGTGTGTGACCCCTTGCTGCCTCCTACAGCATCTAAAAGTGTGTTTGAGTGAACTGCAGCTCAACTCTCACTCCCCCACTCCAGCAAAATCCAGACATAGAGCTCAGATTTCCACAGATTTTAAAGAAACACCCCTCAGCTCCCAAGCCAAATATGCATAGCACACATGCTAAATATGCTAACGTCTTGGATCTAGGGTGCTGGAGCACTCTTTCCCTGACAAATGCCATACTTAATATTCTTAGTCATAGCACAGACTGCGGCTAACAATCAAAAAGCATGAATACATGTTATTTATATAACCCTCTTCACTTTCACACAGGATTATTAGCTAAACTCTGGCAAGCAGAGCGCGGTAGGCTATAGTTTATACAATAACGTAAATTCTTAAAATAACATCGTGTTGCCAGAAATTATGCAACGCAATATAACCACATGCTAACTTAAATAAACAAGAGCACATTTCCTCAAATTATGGAATATAAATTAGAAAGGGTTCCAATAGGCTAAGCAAATTCTAGCCTAAACAAATGTGTTTTTATTCTGGACTTTTATAACTACAGCTTGAACTTCTAATATTCTTCTGGAAATAGAGTCACCTTCTGCCTCTTGTGAAAATCCACGAAACAAAACCACACTTGTGCTTGTGGTACAGCGTGTGCAGAGCTGTTCTGAAATCTAATAAAGCTGCAGTAATGAGGGCTCCTCCTGAGGGGAGGCAACTTGCTCTGCTTTAAAATCCATTCAGACTGAGAGAGAGTGAATTCCAGTGCCCTGACGCAGACACGGCCTCTGTCACTGAGAAGTAACGGAGAAATGCACAGGCTTTTCTGCCTCAAACACAGAAAACATACGGCTAGAGTTAATGATTATCTCTATAATAAGTGATTTTTTAACTATTAAGTTTTATGCTATACCCTCTCACTTTAAAGCCATGATTTAAATTTACACAAAGGCCTCCGGAGTGGTACAACACTGTAAGCATTATCCCTATCATCAGGAGATGGTAAGTTCATCATGCTAGTGACCCAGAGACCTTGCCTCAATGTGACTGGGTGGGTTGAATGGTCTACACTCATCCTCTATCACTTAAAACAATGCTAATACAATGCTAACAGGCCTATGTTACATAACATAACAGTACTGGACAGTTGGAAATCTTCTCCAAGTGCGCTGAGCATCAAAAACATTGTTAGCATATGCTAGCTTTCATACTCTAAAGAAAAAAAAATGAATTCAAGTAATTGATAAAATCTTGATCACACATAGCAAGGTACTTTTTCTACCCCTCTACAAGGAGCTGCACAGAGCATTTAAGTCATGAGCACAGCCTGTATGATCATCATTTAAAAGCACCAGTTTACAGTTCAGGGATTAGCCAAGAGAACACATGTTGTTTAAAGATGTAGCTAGCGTGGGGCTAATGATTGCTTCCAGCAGGGCAAGCAAAGCTCCCTGGGCTAATTACATCTGATAAAATCAATCCGACTTTGGCTTTGCGTTCCTCCACGCTCTAGGTTGAAAACAAGAGGGTTTACACACTCGCAGCCAAACAAAAACCTGTCGCTCTTCCAAACCGCTTTTCTGGGATAAATGCACCTGAAAGCCATTTTACAAGTGTGCACAAAACCACCATTGGCTAATCAACACCATGTTAAACTGCTCACCACTGTATCCTACTATACTACCCCCCATCGTACATGTTTAAGTTAATGCTACTACTTTTAACTTAACTTTAAATTAAATTTAAATTTAATAATTTTAAACTGATAAATCAGCTAAAAGGAACATTTACACCATTTTTAATCTTACAATAAATGCAGCCAAACTACCAAAACAAACTTTTTAATGGTTAGAAAAAAAAGCTTAATACTGGAATGTTGCTGGTTCAATCTCCTCAACCAGCAAGAAAAACTTGCGATGGGGGGAGTGAAGGAACAGTGCTCCCAGACAGTAATGAATGTTTGACCCAAATATAGCCCACATCTGCAGTTCTCTTATGGCCCACGATTGGCCTTGAACAATGGCGTTAAACTCAGGGTGAGTCTGGCTGCCTCCACTCAGCCACAGCTCCACATTATATGGGCCAGATTTCAGGTGGGTTGTGGATCAAATCTGGGCCAAATTGATATTTGGAATGATTCCGGCCTCCACAACAACTGCCAACTCCATAACTGAACCATAAGTGCCAAACGTGGCACAGTAGACCCAAATGTGTTCTTCAACCACCAACAGCTCCCCCAACTGCTCCCAGGGTGCTGGGATGGCTGTGAGTGCATGTGTGTCCACTGTCCTTAGTGGACTTATGCATTGCCCCTGCTGTGCTAGTCTGCCATGATTCATGGTTGTGATGTCACCACAGATGTGTTGTTTGATTGGTCCAGTTCCAATTTGGTTTACACTGGAGTTATAAGCATCAACAATGATCATTTCTATTATCCAAACCAAACCGAGCAGCATGTAATTCAGTAAGCAATCTTAAATAGCCATGCTTACTGTATGAGATAATGTTGTCTATAAAAAAGTTACATCACATTGTTAAAAACCCCAGCAGCAGCCTGAATACTCTCTGTGCCTTTGTCTGTTCCTATAGATAGCAGACTATTTTTTGCAGTATATCAATACTTAGTGTGTTCTAAAACTCATGAAATACACTGTATTATGTGTAAAATATGCACTCTGGACTCAAGGGTCACATTCCTGGGAGCATGCAGCTCTATGGCACACGGTACAGTACACTGCCAAACTTTTAAACATGCTCCCAGTGCGAGGAAGATCAAAGCCTGGGCAAGGGAAGACTCTGCAGGGGGGTGACATCAAATATCCCCAGCGAAGGACTTCACAGGACTGGGGTCCAGCTTTGTTTTAATTCCCACACAGCAATGAATTTCGGTGCTGTGAACCACAACTGGCTAACACACCATCGGTGTCGGAACCAAACCTCAGGTCACTTAAAAAAGCAAAAGAAAAAAAGAAAAAGAATTGTAAACTTACATTTTAGGCGTAAATTACTGCAAATAAAATTAACACCAAACACTTTTGGGTCATTTTCTTTTGGTCCATTCTTCATAAAATGCTAGACAATATTTACAATAAATGAAAACTCAGAAATTGGGGCTATGAGCTGGAACTAACATTTGGAGTCTGTGACCTGGGAGTTTTAGAGAGCACTTCTGGCCTTCCCACTGCCCCTTAACCCAGCATGATGCTATCCAATACTTAGCATTTAGCATTCTCCTCCAAGTGTGTTAAGCTGTTCAAGACATTGTATTGTTTTAAATCTAACTTGAATAAAACACACGCAGTGATTTGCTGCACGTGTCTTCCAGGAAGAGTGTGCCTTCACCCTCCAGGGTTTGGTGGCATTGCATAAACTGCAGAGCCCTAACAAGTAGGTCGCCAAAAAAAAAAAAAAAAAAAACGGTTTTACTCTTCACCATCAGAGAGAACACACTCACATGCTGCCCACTGCAAAGGGAAAGCAGCCCTGGTCAGTTATCTCTAAGGAAGCAGTGGGTAAGACCCCTCTCTTTTAGAACAATGCTATGTGCCCAAGCTGATGCAGTGCTGCCCGCAGTTTTGGGCATCCAGTAGCCAGCTTAACTCAGCATTCTTCTCTATACAGAGTAAAGCCGGATGAGTCACCCAGGAGCAAAAGAGTGTGCATAGTTTTCCAACAGCGGCAGACAATGAGGCAGCAGACGGACATTAACCCAATCCCACCACACTGAAGTCGTCTCCCTTAATAAACACAGCGCTTCCTCTGGCTGTCTGAAGCTGGGCTTTCGCAGTGGTCCAGTCCCTTGTGACCCACTCTGAGCACATGCAGTGTTCAGGGCAAGCAAACAGCCACAAATCCTGATTTTATAGTTTATGCTCTTTGCACTGAACTGCATCCTCATATTCCTGCACCTCGCCATCACCTTAAATCACACAGTGATATCCAAGATTACATCAGTCTGAAAGGCAAGGGGGAGCCAGGAACAAATGTTTCTCATTCTGAAGTCGTTGGACCAGACCAGCGGTGTTCAGATCTGGTTCTGGAGGCTAACGTCCAGCACATTTTGGCTGTTCCTCAAGTCAAACGTCCACTCAATCTGGCAATTAAAAGATGACTCATGGAGTTTGATGGGACCTAGGCTAAAAATACACAACAAAGATGTCTGACAAATAGAGAAGGTGCTTACAAGAGCATTCAGTTGTATACCAACACTGTCATGCTAAAACCTTGTATCTCCATCGTTTGAAAATCCAGCTGTCTTTAATATTGTGACAAAATTTCATACTTTAAAAGTGTCCGTGCTTTTCCTTTACCCCAGCTCCCATTCTCAATTTTTTGCTTCTCAAATTTTCAAATCCTCAAAACATAAGTGTTAGGTGTCGACTTCTTTTTCAGCTCAAAATAATGCAATTTCAAAGAGCTCAATTCAACGTTGCGTATATTCAGGCCAAAATGGCCTTTGATAATGATAGTTATCCAGCTTCGTAGCCAGTGAAGCCCGGTCTGAGTGTAGTTTACACTCAGCTGGATGAAGCGTTTCTCTTCCCTCCCGCAGGCAGAAGAAAGAGCGCTCGTAAATCAGCCGCAGAGCCGCCGGCCCGAACGCTAGTCTGACATTACTGCGGTGGACGACGAGCTGAAGGAGACAGGAGCGAGCCCCACGCCGCATGGGGGAGCGATATGGACTCAGGCCTGCAACCACACACACACATACACACCGCATCCTGGCTCCCAGAACACACTCCCTGGAGGAACAAACTCCGCCCACCGCATGCTACACACTCTCTGTCTCTCACCAAACCCATGCAGGCCCTCTCCAGGCTCCATACGCCAGACTGTTATTGTTGCGTTAAAGACAAGAAGCCAGGCCACTGTTCACATGTCAAAAGTCTGAGGACAGTGTATGAGTCTGAAAAATAACACAGGAGACAGTAAAAGCAGGTTCAAAGAGAGTAGGTGTTTAATACTGAAAAGAAACATTGCCTCATGTTATGTATATCTTCCAGCATCCCATAGAATCACTTGTCTTTATGTGTGATATGTACAGCCCCAGGATGTCTGAGATGCATAGCACTGAGGCGTTCAAACCATGGACGTGTGTGGAAGCAGAAGTGCCTCAAAGTGCCTCACTTAAAGTAAAAATAAATAACCTTGATTCAGGGATTCAGGGTTCAAGACGTCTCCAAACCTCCACTCTGAACAATGATCACAGTGACCACTTTGTTTTCAATTTAAAGGCCTCATTTTTTTTTTCCAAAATTAGTCAACAAGACAAAAAAAAAGGGAGGGGAGAAAAAACGAGAAGGCCGTCCAGTGACAGCTAATGAGGACCAGATGCCCTACCTTCGCTGGTAGCTGCATTCTTTGGAGCTTTGGTGGATGTCTGATCCGTACTTGAACTCAGGTCGGAGGAAATGCTGGAACTGGCCTTCCCTGCAATCAGAGAGAAACAGAAACAACCCCCCAGGACATGTCAGGACACCCACCACAACTTTGCCCAATGCCCTGGCACATGTTAGTCATAATGAACAAAGCAAGAGCGAGAGACAAAGAAGTTGATGGGGGAGAGAGAGTTAGATCTGGGTACAAGTGATGAATAGTACACCAACATTGCTCTCCCAGTCAGCACAATGGAACAGAGCCTTGGGCAGGATTCATTAGCCTTAAGGGTGAATGTTTACGCACCCTTTATTTACTGAATTGAGCTATTTTAAGGTGCACCCACATTCAATTGTACACTCACAACTTGGATAAGTTTTGTAGAAAACAAGAAATGAAATGGGGCACTCTAGAACAGCTGCCTAAGCCTAAGCTCACCATGCTCAATGCCAAAGGTCAGCTAGAAGAGTATAGCCACCCGCCCCTCACCCTCCCCACCCTGGAAAAACAGAAGCTCGCCCCATACCTTTGAGATGAGTTGTGGTGGAATTTGTGATCGAGAATCAACACTTACTCACCATTTCCACACAGCAACATTCCATCATCTACTCTATCACCATTCACACAAAACAGAAGCAGCCACTGCAGGTAAAGGGAATAAAATCCTATTTGAATTCCACCAAATGGCCTTCATCTCAGAAGAAATTGGACGAGCGGGTGTTGACAAAGATACTGAGATTAATTATCGATTAATAAGCCTGAGCATTTCAGGAATCTGGAATTTCCAATGACACAATGATGGAGTGGCACAGAAGCTCCTGGAAAAACAGCAAACAGATCAAAAGGAGCTCCAAAGCTGTATCTCTGTAAAGCTTGTTTACCATTATGTTACAAACACAACTAGAGCCAGTGTAAGCTTCTAACTTGACCATATAAGGTCTGACAGAGGGAGCGTCCACATACTAGGCAAGGGGGAAAAAAAAGCCCTTGCTGTGTAAACAGACCTGTTTTTCATGAAACAGACTCACTGTGATATCAGTGCATTAATTCATGGGTGTGTTTATCAAGGCGAGTGGTAAAATCCCATGAGCTGGACCCAGTGGCCTTCAGTGAGGGATTCAGGTCCTAATGTGACGTCCACTTACATCACCACCATTGTTTATTGTCCATTGTCTCTGAAGAATGTGGGCTCACTAAGTGAGATTAATTGGCTTAATTGTGGTAATGGGGTTCTACACAGGCCTGAAGGACGCTCTCATGGTAAAGGCTCACATGGGTCATATATACTACACAGTTTTAAGGTGTGTACAAGTGTAAACCAAAGTGGACAGGAGTTACAAGCCAAACGGAGTAGCACAGTTATTACAACATTGATTATAAACAGAGTGAGAAACTCTGCTTCTAGGGATCTAGGGAGCCCTTTTATTTTTTTTCCCCTTTAAAATTACATAAATAATCTATTATGATTACTAAATAATTTAAAGACTTTAGTTAAAATTATTCTTACAAATATAACTAAATACTAAGCCTAATAAAAAATGTGAGGAGGGGTTCTTGGTCCAAACTAAGGCCATTCCAGTCCGAGATGGAACCCTTCCAATACAATGTGCTGGCATTGCTCTGTATCACAATAAATCATATTCTGTCCTGAAATAGCAGACTGTTTTTGTTCGCTAAGGTTCAATAATAAACAAAAATAAAGTTCTATGAACAAAAACAGCCTTTAAATGTGACAGAAAACAATGACAAACGAGTGAGAAAAACAGTGACAATACTGAGGGACGCTGTTTTGAATTTATACACTATGTCATGCTTTAACATACCAGGAATATTTTCAAGCGCTCTCGCTGTGCACTTCAATGCCCAAAGCTAAGTTCTTAGCTGTTTTGCGGTTTGAGAAAAACAACTATTTAACTTTTTTTTTGTTTTGTTCTGGAGCTTTCCATCTGTGGCTTGCAAAATCTCAGCCTTTTCTTCTGCTTGGCACATCGGACAGCCACAAAGAGGACAGAGGTATCTTCATGTGTGTGAGGTGAATCAGTTGTAGCCAAACCTGTCAGTAGACAAAAGGCTCTGGAGGCTGGAAGGACTGTGTGACTCTGAGTTGGAACACCCCCTCGAGTCTTAACTGGTCTTAGTTTTCTTCTTGTTGGCTTTATGTGATGCCAAGGCAGTGGTGACAGTGGTGACCCTGTAACGGGTCACGTTTGGTTGTGATGTTTCAAATTAATCACCAAAATTAAGCATTACTTCAATACACTCTCACACTGCAAAAGTAATAAAATGACCAGCCATCAAACTATTAGCTGGCTTCTTTAGCTGGAAGCACTCTGCTCACCACAAATATTATAATTGACCCCATTAGACCAAAGGTTTTGGCATCCTTATGAAAGAGAGTTTCAGTCTGTTGTGCATTAAATTAGAATTGAAACTAAAATCAAAAATGAAAGTCAACAAACCCTACCCTTTGAATCTGAAGGTGCTACACACATAGGTGGGAACATGTTAACCTCGGAAAGTTGTGGTACCATCTCGGTGGAAATTTATCGGCTCTTTCACCGAGTGCCAGCTTCAAATTCAAGCCAAACCTTGACCTTCCTGAGAAAATCTGCTGTGCTTTAGCGGACCACAAGCCTCCAAGAGCTCATTCTGTGGGAGAGAGAGGGCTCTGGAATCAGTGCTGGTCTCCACGAAATGTTCCAAACACAGCGCAGGCCAAATCGCCAGTCATGGTACCCAGCGCCCAATGACTCAGGGTCTGTCTTCACCTTGTCAGAGGGACTAAACACTCGGACTCATAAGTTCTGTAGCTCCAGGGCTTCCAACTCTGGACACGGAGGACCTCAATCTCAGCGGCATTTGGAGATTTCTCGAATTAGACCTGGTTCTGGAGCCAAGAGGTTCCCAAAAGTGGGCAATAGCCCTAAAAAATCTGGACTGTTATTATGAAATCATTTTCTGAGCATAGCTCAGATACCATCAGTGGATAAAGGGTTTTAAAGAACTACTTGTTTCATTACAAAGAGCTCATTGGCTCTTTCAGTCTTTTGCTGCTCAAACATGAAGTTATTCTGCAATACAACTCTTTTTCAGTTGAGTAAAGAGTAAAAGTTCTTCCTATATTTTTTAAAATGTGTATATGGTGTGTTAGTAGCTATAACATACCCAACTCCTCCCACAGGTCCTGCAAGCATCCATGGGTAGGCCCCTAATTTCTGACTTTGGTGGAGTTACTCTGAGTGTAACATTGTGCTGCAAAACGTATGAAAACAATCCAAAAAACGTATAGTTCTCTATTTATTTAGCATGCTAACTCGCATATTAATTACGAGGTGCCATGCACTCCTTCCTTCTAGTTTAACAACAGTGAAAAAAAACGTAACCGAAACCGCAAAGGGTCCGCAACGCCACAAAAACATTATGGTTCAGCCCTGTAGTAGAAAAGAGGCCAATGTTCTTTTAAGAACCATTCCCTGATGTACCTTTTAAGGTTTAAAAAACCTACACATAATGTAATAGCTCTAATTGTACTGTGAAAGTGTTTCTCAAAGAACCATTTGCTGCATGTTTTTAAGGGAAATCCATTTAATTACAAAAGAACTGTTATATAATATAGAGGTTTTTTAAACTTCTTCAAATCTGCTCTGGAAATTCTTTAAGGCTTAGGCTTAGGCCAGGACTTGGAAACTGGCTCTGAGTGTGCATTATAAAAAGTGCAGAAGTGCGTTCTCTGCAGCAATCATCAAAACGTGTCATTTGACCAGGAGTGTTTAACCCTATAACCCTCAGAAGAAAGAGGAAAAGTGTTTTCTCCTGGCCGTGAAGAATGAGGAGAAGAAAATGACGTTGGCTGAAAAAAAAAAAAAGGCAAAAAGTTTGGGCTGCGTCCAAAACCACAAACTACTTTACTACACACACTACACTAATGCATGCACTGTGGATGGCGGGGTTCTGTTTCTGACATGCTACAGCAGTACGTAGATGTGGGTGGAAACTACATACTCAAGCACATGTTGCAGAGTGGATTTGTGTTGTTTGAGTAGTTCCTATATTGATAGAAGTTGTATGTTGTCCGGTAATCTATGGCGGTTCTTGAACTCTAGTGGAAATCAAGCTCTTACCCTTGTTAGCATGAGTTACATTAGTTTGAAAGTCCAGTGTTCCAAAGGCAACCACAAAACAAGGATTAAGGCAGACATGGTTTCTGAGGTCACAGACCTAAAGAGCCAATCCGGCGATTTGTGGGGCCGGAAGTGGCAGAGGGGTGATTGATTAATGAGTGGACCGAATCCTTATTCATAAATATGTATGTACTGAAAGAAGGCAAAAGTATAGAGTTACATCTAAGCCCCTGTGAAGCTATTATTGACACATATAAATATATATGGAAATATGTCAATTTAAAGGACATAGATGAGGTTGAAATGCACAGTTCTTCATATTATGTGCATATATCATGACTGGACCAATAGAGCTGCCATAGAATTCCATTGAAAATTAAGGGTTTTCCTTCTCCTATAAAGTTGCTACTTTTGGAGATACATGTTTTGGACCTTGAGCTGCTACATTTGTGCTGTATTGTATTGTAGGGCTGTACCATATCGTATCGTTCGTTTTTTAAATGATAAAATATAAGTATTGTGATATTGAAGAGGAAACACAACAAATCGGTTTCACCACCTCGAGCAGAAGCACTATGTTGAGGACGAGGAAGATCAATAAAGCCATTATAGTAGTTCAACAGCCAATGAGCTCTAACCCAAGCAGCGTAGCTACTTCTCAGCGTAGCTACTATACTGTTTACTGCATTCGTTTTGTTATTTGCTGTGAAGATTTAATATTATTTTATATATAATATTAATATAAATGTTATTTTGTTGCAATAAATTGTTTTTTAGTGATTTGTCATATCGGCAAAAACAGGAGGTCCTCGGGTTACGTCAGTCCCGAGTTACGATGTTTCGTGGTTACGACACATCTCCCATTTACTGTATAAAGCGTACTGTATAAAGTACAAAACGTCGTAACGTGAACTTCGTGTTTGGTGTGCGCAGCGGAAGAATACACGGTTACGTGGCTCGGGATAATTGGGGTGGGGGGGGGGGGTTACTGTGATGAACAAGTGTTCAACGTTTATGAGACAGGCTTGTATGTACGTATGTTCCGACTTACACCGAAAATTGGTTTACGACGCAATGTAGGAACGGATCAATGTCGTAAGTCGAGGACCCCCTGTATATCGTTATCACCACAATACCTTGAAATATCGTGATATTATTTTAGGGCCATATTGCCCACCCTTACGTCTAGTCACATTGTTTTTAAGCTGGCAACTTTGACCTCTGCTGGTCATGAACATGGTTTTGAACCTAGACTTGTACAGAATTGTAGTCCCAGTGGTGAAACTACATGGGGAACATTTCTTTAGGTTTATGATTAACCTGTGTGTGTTGTAAAGTGTGCCATCTGAGTGTTCAAACCTCTGCACGCAACTGTATTTAACACAATATCCCTCAAAAATGTGGGAAAGACTGTTCTACTGGTCACTAAAAACGAGGAGCAGAATATGACGTTGGCTGAAAAAAGCTCAAAGGGAAATTTAGGCCGCATCCAAAACCACACAATACTTTACTACACACACTATACTAATCATGCACTTCTTAAAAACCAAGGTTGTTACAGAGTCAGGGATGCCACCCGGGATTTTGGGGCCCACTGAGACAAACTACCCAAAGATCTAATTTAGTTTTTTTTTATGGCCCCCATTGGTCACTGGCTCTTAATTTTTAACCCCCTGTATGTGGACTTACAGTGTAGAGGGTTTCACTGCTGTGTTCATGGGTTCAGTTCCCAGCTCAGGCAGGATAAGCTTCACTATAGTAAATATGAGTCCTTGGGCAAGACGCCTAACACTGAATAAGACTACGATAAGAACCTCAGACATAAGAAGGCAATAAATGTAAGAGGTTTGCTTGAGCTGCTATTTTGTAATCTACTTTTACTCAAGTTGCTATTATGTTTGGTTCTTTTTACCCGACTTATTGTTTTTTGTTCTAAATAACGACACATTTACTGGAGTATGAACGCAGGGTCTGGTAACGGTTAGTGTGGCAGTTTGTGGTTTGGGACACAGCCCCAGTCTTTTGTCACTCACCTTCGCTGCCGCTCTGTTTGCCGCTGTTCGCCCCCATCGTGCCCCGCGCTCCAAGCCTCAGAGCCGGGCATAATCTATCCGCCCCTGCCCTTCACCTCCATACACTCCCAGCAGCGCGAAGAGACGGGGCAACCCAGAAGAAGACACAGGGTAAGCAGCGGTAAACTCCACCGTTATCCGCTTAAGGCTGCTCCGCGGCGCTGAAACACATCCATAAGGGCGCAGCAGAAGAGAGAAAAAAACGGAACACAGCTGTAGAGAAGTCCTAGAGAAATTTCCAGACGCGGTGCGCAAAAAGCGTAGAAAGTTGCTGAACGTGCCTCATGCCTGATGGATAGAGAGCAGGCATGCAAGAAAAAAAAGAAAAGAAGCAGAAGAAGAAAAAAAGAAAAAGTTAGAGCTGTTGCGTCAGTAGTGGACCGCGCACGCGCTCCTGCCCGGCCCCACGCGCACAGTTCACTTAATGCATACAATGTGTATAAAGAGAATCACAAGAAAAAGTTCAGTAGACATGAATACAGCTATTAGAGTAAGAATAAGGACTGAAGAAGAGGAAGATAAAGATGTCTGTCTCTTTTCCTGAAGGGCAGGCGCTTTGTCTTTAACTTGTGGTTGAATGTCCCCTCAGAAAACACGAATATTTCTAGGGACTTCGTCCATGAGGGAATTTTCGTAAGCGACTCTATGGCTGAGTTTTGGATTCTCCAATATCTGAAGCCTATTTCATATGAAGGTCCCTTATACAGCCTGCAATGCGCCCCCTGCTGGTCAGAGTTTCATAGTTGATATATATATATATAGCTCTATAGTATCTGCTGACGTTTGGTCAAATTCAAATTGTTTTGTCCATTTTCTAGAATAACAATTAGTAAACCTACTCTAGACAACACCATTTTTGAATTACACCAAAAAAAAAAGCTTTATTTGTGCACCTAATATGTCACGTTCATTTACTTCCAGCATGTTAACTGCAGCAGATGAACGGAAACAGTCTGAACTCTGCTGAAACATGCCACAGAAGATGGTGCAGCAATTATATCAAGCTCTTTAGCTTTGAGCCAGCACAGTGCCAGACATCTGTTAGCCAACATAACAGAACTGCAGAGTTAGTGTCCTCTTCCAGGCGTGCAGAGCTGTTTAATGGTGTTATTTTAGCTTCAGTTCAAAAAGATGCAATGGTCCTTTGCATGTCTCACTGGAAGCATGTGCTGACACCTCCCTTAAGCTGTGGACCATCAGGGGATCTGTGGAGGCCTAATAATTAGGCTACATTATGAATGTAATCTGAATTAAGACACTATAAACTTAATATATTTAAACATTGAGGAGGACCAGAGGATTAGGAGGGCACCATTTGAGAGTGGGCTAAATCTGGGCCTAGTTATAATCATTCGTTCACTTATTCCTTGTTTGTAACTGCTGTCCAGTTGAGGGTTGCGGTGGCTCTGGAGCCTACCTGGAATCACTGGGCACAGGGCAGGAACACACCCTGGACACAGTGCCAGTCCATCACAGGGCATATTGTTATATATGAAATATGTATTTATAAATTGCATATTTGGTGTGTTTACAGTTGAAAAGTAAAACACTCTGTCAGTTGTTTGCTCTTTTGGTCGTTTGCCAGACATTTGCTAAGGTCCCTGGAGAAGTTACACTATAACCCAAGCACGTAGTTTGTTTATGTGTGAATTCTAGCATGTAGTTTGTTTACCTGCAAGGCTTTCCCAGTGTTGCGGTAAATCTCCTTCAGCCCTAATGCTAAGTCATATATTCTCATATGACAATATCGGATAGGCCTTGCTTATTATCATAATGGAGGCCCATCTCTCCTACAGACCTGGACACACTAGATTACTTTCAGTTTTCAAGCACTATTTCCAAATCCTTCTTGATGTTGACAGATGAATGCCTGCCAAATGCAGAGGTGGGATGTAATTACTTCCATTCACACAGTTCCAGGGACCATTTAAATAATAAAAAAAAAACTTTACTCAGTTCCCTGCCGAACCGCAGTGGAACATCTTACATCCAGCATCTTTCAGCACAAAATTAAAGTTTCCCATTCTTCTCTTTCTGGGATGCTCATGGTCCAAAATAAATGCTGAAATTTTCCAAACTAAGACATGGGAGCAAAGCTAAGCCCAGGAGCTGCGAAAACAGAACCAGAGGAAATAAAACATAAAAAGGAATTAAGAACTAAATGGGAAGCGTTAAAATGCATTAAAAAGATTATTCACAAATATAGGGTGACCAAACGTCCTCTTTTACCAGGACATGTCCTCTTTTTTAGACTTAAAAAAATGTCCGGCCGGAATTTCACACACGTCCGGCATTTTATTTTTCTAGAGTTTACGTAGAACTTCGGGAAGTTTCATTCACAAACTAGTCCCGCCCTCCCCTACTCCGATTGGTTCGCTTGAGTGAGAAGGGGGCGTGGTAAAGTAGCCTAAAATCTTCTGATTGGACGGTCTGACTGTAGAGCTACCGTTATTGGTCGATAACCTACTCTGTAAACATTTAATTGGTCAGTCTGCACGTCAGTAGTCGTCCACCCCCCAATCCCATCTCTGATCTGGTCATCCTACCTGTAACCACTGATGAAGGGCTAGAAGATGACTTTAACACAAACTGTGCAGCAAAATATGAGCTATTCTGTCTGACCTTACAAGGTGGACAAACAATGCGAGTGTGTCTAATACAGTACCAAGTGAGTAGGCAAAGTGTTTAAAAACACCAGAAGTACTGCAGCAGCGTCTGATCCACACGACAGTGTCACTCCACCACCTAAATGGACTGGTATGGGCACTGGCTATTGGAGAACAGGTTTAAAGTGAGTAGAGCTTTGCAGTAACTGTAAAACTAAAAAGTGCACCTTTATGGTTAGAGAAACTAATAAATAGACAATGAGAGTAGAACAAAACATCTTGCTTTACCTAGGCGGCAATAAACTCAATGCAATACCTTTCCTCCAAAACAGATGGCGACACTAACAGCTCCACTTCGATTATACAAAATGGCTGAATCCTAATTGGACTCCCTATTCCTGAGGTAGTGCGCAAGGTAAGAAGATAAAATGAATTGTCTCATCGAAACAATGGATAAAATCTCTAACAAATAACCATTCGAGACTCGTACGTGTTAATGTTTCACAAAAAGTCCACTATACTGCGGCAGAGGCGAGAATTTGAAGACTTATATAGTGCACTCTGTAGGGAGTCCGATGAAATTGAGACACGACCAGCCGTTTATTCCGGGGCAACACTGAACTTGTGGCTGTGCTGTAAGTGTTTGATGGTTTATGGCTCATTTTAGCCAGTTTATTGCCATAATAGTCTGTATTCTCTCTTTTATTATTGACAAAAATACTAAACACGTATTCAGTAGTGTAAGCACCTGTATTAGCGCCTCTAAAGTGATTTAAAGAAAGCTAAATGTGGCTAATGTTTAGCTCTAACGTTACCGCAGATCAGTTAAAAGTCAAAGTGGAGCTCTTACTGATTTATTTTTTGTTTTATTAAGTGTTTTAACAGAAAAGAACGACTTATTTCGCTCATTTATTAATTCGTTGGCATCTTTGTCGCTGCAATAAAACACACTTTACATAGTGGCTGGGTACGTTTTTACATTACGGGAAGATATGTTTCTTCTCTTTATAATTTAGGGTTAACGATAAAAGACTGTATTTTCTTTACACGAACCAATTAAAATAATATGATAACCTCCACGTTTATGTCCTCATTTTATGTCCTTCGCTGACCACGTAGGAGGACTCTGTAGTTCTACATACAGGCTGTAATCCTGCTGCTTTAATACATACTTCGTTAGCTTCCTTTCACCCTGTTCTCTAATGGCCAGGACTCCCATAGGACCACCACAGAGATCAGTTGGGTCAGTCTTGGCACTGCAATTACACTGACGTAGTGGTGCAGTGTGTTATGTGCTACGCTGATACACCAACCAAAAATATCCAGTCAACATCATCTTGTGAGCAGTATCCTGAGACCAGATCAAGGACTAGAAGATGACTAACACGGTGTGCAGCAAAAGATGAGTCACTGTGTCGGACTACCTCTGGAAGGTGTATCTAAAAGAGCATAAACTGAGTGTTCATCGTGTTTAAAAACTCCAGTAGCACTGCTGTGTCTGATCCATTTATACCTGTGCAACACACACTAATCACTACTACGACATGAGGGTCGCTGCTGTGCTGAGAATGATCCTTTTGAATGATTCTTTTACAACTGGCTGCTACTGTAATAACTGCAATTTCCCCCTGGGATCAATAAAGTATTTCTGATTCTGATTCTGATTCTGATCCACCTTCCAATTCATACCTGCTCTGTGATGGTCCCCCTCTTAAATAGTAAGAATGTAGTGGGAGTAAAAACAAGAAGGACATTTTAATGTGAATGTAGTACTGTGCTGGGATCTGAATTATTACAGTAAGTGAATGGTTTTATGAATGTAATTATCAGATGATTATATTAGAGTTGGACTAGGTTCTAATTTGCAGCTGACAAAGCTTACGAGTGTTAGAGTAATGCATGTTACTACTGTAGCTCTTATCTTTAGTAAGATGAAAGTGTGGTGTTTTTTTTTCCTACTCAGAATTCTGTCTCTCTTGCTCTAGGAATGATGCAACAGCTATGGCCACCAGCCCAATGCTCCATGAACGAATCAAGGCAGCCAAGGAGCTGCTAGAGCGCGTGGATCTGTTATGCAGTCGCCAGCCCAGAGAGGTGGAAGGTCGGGCCAAGCTGTGCAGTAAACTTCGCGCCGAGCTCAAGTTCTTAGAGAAAGTGGAAGCTGGGAAGGTTGTGATTAAAGAGTCACATCTGCAGAGCACCAACCTCACTCACCTGAGAGCTATCGTCGAGTCGGCTGAGAGCCTGGAGGACGTTGTGAGTGTTTTGCACGTGTTTGCTTACGAGGGCCCTGATGGGCAGAAGCAGACCTTGGTGGTGGATGTAGTTGCCAATGGGGGACACACGTGGGTTAAGGCCATTGGACGCAAGGCGGAGGCTTTGCATAATATCTGGCAGGGCAGGGGTCAGTATGGGGACAAAAGTGTGATCCGACAGGCTGAAGATTTCCTGGAGGCAAGCTGCCAGCAGCCGGTCCAGTACAGCAATCCCCATATCATCTTTGCCTTCTACAACGGTGTATCCAGCCCTATGGCAGACAGACTCAGAGAAATGGGCATCTCTGTGAGGGGTGACATTGTTGCTGTGAACACTGTCGTAGGCGTGGGAGAGGATGACGAACAAGGAGAGGAGGATGAAGATCATGAAGGTGAGGAAGATGATGGATCTGGAGAAGACGAGTTGGAGCCTGAAAAAAGGGCTGCGGAAGAAGAGAACGACCATGAAGATGACGACGAGGATGATGAGGACTCCGACATCATGCACACTCGTGTGGATCGGGACACAATTGTGGCAAGCTTGGCTTTCCCCACTGAAGTGAAGGTGGAGGTCTGCAACCGAGTTAATTTAGACATCACCACGTTAATCACATATGTGTCCTCTCTAAGCCATGGAAACTGCCATTACACCTTCAGGGAGCAAGTCCTGACTGAGCAGGCTGCTCAGGAGCGTCAGGAGAAAGTCTTGCCCAAGCTGGAGGAGTTTATGAAGGGCAAGGAGCTGTTTGCCTGTCATTCTGCTGTTCACGACTTCCGCGTGATCTTGGATACGCTTGGCGGGCCTGGAGAAAAAGCCAGAGCTGAGGAACTGCTTGCCAGGCTAACCGTGGTGCCCGACGAGCCTTCAGAACGCACGCAGCGACTGGTCACCAGCTCCAAGGTGAACCGCAGATCGCTGATGATCTTTGGGACAGGAGACTGCCTGCGAGCTGTGACGATGACTGCCAACAGTGGATTTGTGCGTGCTGCTGCTAACCAGGGGGTGCGCTACAGCGTGTTTGTCCATCAACCTCGGGCTTTGACAGAGGGAAAGGAATGGAGAGCCACACCTATATAAAAAAAAATAGAAAGTATTGAAACTGTAAAAATATGGTTCCCAAGTGCTGATCCTGAAGAACTCCTAGGGAGTGATTTATGAAGCTGGATTCCTCTATATTAATCTGATATATCACACACACCTCCCCTAAGTTCAGAACCCGTTGACACAAAACATGTTTACAATAATTCAGTGGGAAGTAGATTTTGTTCGGTTTCTGTTCTAAGTGTAACAACACACTCCAGCATTTTACTGCCTGGTGAAAGACCAGATTCATAATGCATAATGCAGATTAAGTTTAGATTTAGGGTAAAATGGTTATATCTTATTTTCCTGAATCCTATTTTCCCACTTCAACCCACTCCCATTGGATGAGCCTCAAATTTTGGCCCAAGATCTCTGGTTTAGTGAGAAATCCTGCTTTGTGATTCCGCTCCACCTGTCCCAGGTGTGTAGAGTGTAAACACCAAAATATACAGATCGGGGGTACTTCAGGACCAACGGAGGACTGGCTTAAAACGGCTGAGTGTTATAACGTAAAACGGCACTTTAAATGCAACAACTGAAAAGATCCATTATATTCTAAGCTTAATATGAATCACTTGCAAGTGGCGCAAACTGTGGGAGTTACACAACTAGCTGTTAGTAGGCAGTGTGAGCTGGATTGTGGTTGGCCCTCTACAGTATGTAATCTCCATTGCTGTGAGCTCAGTGCCTCAACTGTGGCCAGCACAAATGTCAAAAATACCAAATGTCATGTATATGTCACGTGTCATACAAAACCACAGATACTGTGCCCTCTTTGTATCCTGTGAGTTCCTGTCATCAGAAAACCCTATTTGTTATTTTTGTTTCCAAAGTTTGTTTTCCCACCTGTATGTTCTGACATGGTGTTTGAATCACTGTATCCCATTGGACCTGTTTTCTTTGCACAAGGAAAGCACAGTTAAAATAAATATCAAAAAAATGTTGGTGCAACAGCTTGTTTTGCTGAATGAAAGTATGACCTAATGGTGTAATTCTGCTGGATTTTGGGGGAGTTACCGGAGTGAGTCCTGGATTGGTAGGTTACACTTAAAATGTGTATGTAAAGTAAAAGTGTAAGACATTTAGGTATTATATCACAGGTAAAATGTCCCTCAAATGAATATATGTGCTGCTTCAGATAAACCATTTCACAAGAGAATTTAAAAATCCCACTATTTATTAATGCCAAAAAAATCACAAAAAAAGTCACACGTTAAGAAGGTATTTCATCATCTGAATTTCTTCACGAATAAAAGTAAATTCTCATATTTTGATTTAACTTTACAACTCATGAAATTATCAGGTAATTACTAGAATGTTTTTTGTTAAATATATATTTAACGTGTATTTAAATTCAACTGTTTTAAAAGGTTTATAATATTCTAGTTATGAGATATTAAGATATGATTTTACGTTCATTGTTATACAATGAGGTCCTAATTATAAGATAATCATAACTGAGAAAGTACACGAGAGAGATTAGCTCGGTGCTAACTGACAGGGGTTTTAGGGAACTTCCCTGTTTGAAGCGCCCCTGGAGAGAGAGAGAGAGAGACACAGACACACACACACGTGTTTGTTTTTGTGAATTATCGAGACGTTAAATAGTCTTCCCTTCATTTCGTAAAGCCCTTTTCTAACATAGTTAATAAATATTATTATTGTACCCTTCACAATGAACTTAACACGTGTCCTCAACACAAAATGATATTATTTACATAGTGGGGACCAGCTCGTGGTCCCCACAACGTGATAAATCCCTGGCGCGCGCGCACACGGAGTCGAGGGCAGTTTGTTGTTATGAGCTCGTGACGTCACTGGGAGGGAGGGCAGCTACAAAACAAGATGCCAAACTTACCGCTGGTTGAAAGCAGAGAGTGGAGAGAAACGTGTTTTACAGCAGTGTAGAGCGGCTCTGTGAGAGTGACTGTAATTATGGCCGAGGGAACCGTGCGGACGGAGTAGTGTTAACAGTTTATATATTCTAAACTGCACTGAGAGGACTTCGCTAGCTTAGCCTACCTAGCTTAGCTAACTTTACATTAGCCTCCTGTAACAGCCTGATTTTTACAAAGTTAAATTGTCTAAGACTATCGTTTTTGCTGGTTAAACTACAGCCGGAGGACTCTTCCCTGGGCCAGAATACGTCTTCTGTAATCCCAGGACTTCCCATCTGATCTGGACCGGACCGGACCGGGTAGGTATGTGGGGTAAACTGCGCTTTAAACAGTGCTTCATGTAATTGAACTGTGTATGTTTGGTTTGACAGCTCGGTGAAATCTGCCTGACTAAGAAAGTACTAATTGTGGTGGTGTGTTATAGCTACCTGACTTTCTGGAGTCCGGACCGTGACATAAAGCCAGGGTAGTGACTCAGTGAATGGGCTTTGACTCTTCAGCTGATTTACACATACCACACAGGCTTTTTAAAGCCCCTTAAACCCTCTCCCAGTGTGGTTCAGTGAAGGTGTGAAATAAAACAAGTGTCAGTTTATTTCTGCATTAGTCTAGGTTTTGAAGGTAATATCAGTGTTGCCTTTGGGATTTGTCCAGAGCAGTCCATATCCGTTACCACACCCAAACTGACCACACATTGGCCCTGGGGATTCTCACATGGTGACGGAGGGCAGCCACATCTGTCTAGAAACACCACACCACTGACTGTCTAACCAGCTACACTGGGGTGGTGTCTGAGACAGGGATTAAGCCTAGTCCTGGTCTACACAGCGATTTGAATTGGGATTTTCCATTGAAAGGAGGATATAGTCCAAGACTAGGTTTAATCTCTGTCTCGGAAACTACCCCTACGGTGTGTGCAAGAGTTTTTAGAGATCTGCTCATATAACGTTTCTTCAGGACTTTGATAAGGTGTTGGGTCACTCCAACTCATCACAAATGTTGGGTGGAGTTAAATGTATCCAAAAGAAGTGGTTTCTCTACTCTACTACCTACAACTGAGGGTCTTAATGATTGAAATTTAATTCCATGTACTCCCAGTAAAATGCAATTAACCAATTAATTGCAATGAACAATGTAAAGGTTCAGATTACTTTTCAGTACAGAGAATGTCCATTATAGATTCAGAAAACATATGACAATGTAATATATCAAATTACAGGTAAATAGCACTATAACGCCCACCCCAAACACCAAACATTTTATGCATCATCTGTCAGAATATATATTATTTTCCTGTTTCTAGCATCAATTATTGGCTTAACTGTTCTGTAGCATTAGGTAAAACTAATATGAAGTTGTCTTTCTTCACTGGGAAGAATTGAGTGCAAGCAAACACAGAATAATTGACTTGATTTGAGGAAATGCAGTCTCTATACCTTCTCTATTCTTACTTTCATACTTTGTAAACACATGACTAGTGTAATCTATGGTTACTCATGTTCCTTTCTGAAAACCAAAACCCAAAGCTTGCTGTAAAAGACTCAACAGGATGGGTTCCAGTTGGGTTCACCTTTCACAATGCACAGGACCTACAGCCTCTGGCAACTGAGTGGAGTAATAAATGATGGAACAGCTGGAGTATGAATCGGAAAAGTAGGCTTTTATTTCTTAAGACAGATATGAACAGTATTTTGGAAAGCAGTGAAGACCAGAGTCGCAGAATCCAACTTAAACAGTGCAGTTGGGAATGGAGCAATCAATTGAAACAATGGCTGAAACACCCTGTAGAAATCTTGAGACGTAGATATTCATTTTTAGTTTAAAAATGGTTAGTAATCCAGTTTGCATTTTGCATTCTCTCACTTTTAGAAGAGACCTGCTGGGATGGTTTTGAATGAGATGTCCTTGTCCACCTTCTGCTTTTGTGCATTTCCTCTGATTATGACATGTTCACAAATGAACAAAAGGGCTTTTTACCACCATCTTTGTGTCAAACCCAAGATGACCAACTGTCACTAGATCTCCAACTGGCAATAGTTCTGTTTTTTATCAATATAAAAGATTAATCGGCAAGTAAATATTTTCTTTTACATTTCCAATTACTAAGAATTAAGAGTCTTAAAAGACACCAAACTTTACTGATATATATATATATTTGAGGGTAAGCCTTAAAAAACAAACACGTAAAAATAGGATTTAACAAGAAATCAATCACAAAGCAAGTTTAAAATGTTCTTTATCACCCACCAAATTGGCAACTGAGTACTGCCAGTTAATCAAACTTGTTTTGAAATAGCAACTCATTTGAAACTTCTTCTGTTCCACTTCTGTATCCTTGTTGATACTGTGGCAGTAGGAAGTAAACCACACAGTATCTTTACTCTGTGTTTAAATTTAAAGATGCACCCGTTCACTCAATGGCAGGTTGCACTGCTATGATTAGGTCAATTCTGACCAACAACTTTCAACTTGCTTTCTCATCGTTTTAAGGATAAAATGTCATGGCAGTTGCATTATTTTTTTTAACTAGAAAGCCTGAGATATTTCATCTCAACATCAATAGCACTGGATTTCCTACAGTACCAATACAGCAGGAGTATATCATTGTAATATGAAAAGACATTTGAATACCTATTATGCACCTTTAATATATAACCAAAAAAATGAATTGTATTTTAACATAGTAATCAATTTATCAAATTTCCTAGCCCAAGTATTATAGACTGCAAGCTAGAACAGACTGATCTCCTTTGTAGACATGTCAGTACTGTTTCTTATTCATTATTAGCAAGAGCAGAACTGATAAAACTGACATGTTCTTTCAGTTTTAGTTCCGTCAGGCCATGATGTCACTGCCCGGGTGTAAGAGAACAGATGAATTCAGTTATGGCTCTGTAAAGGAGCTCTATTGTTGTTGCCTGACACAAACAGAGCGGGAAAAGGGCGCTTCTCTCCTGTATGCCTGGGTGTTTACATGTGCCGTTCACTTGTTGCAATATAATACACCGCAATGTATCTTTTTTTTTTTTTCCTTACCTAGGTTGACCTTACGCAGCAGTCTCCTCTTACTTCCTTCAGTTCCCATCGAGATGGCGGCCAACAAACCCAAGGGACAGAACTCTCTGGCCCTTCACAAAGTGATCATGGTGGGCAGCGGTGGAGTGGGAAAATCTGCGCTTACATTACAGTTCATGTATGATGAGGTAGGACTTATATATTCATATCTTCATTAATATCTTCATTATCATCTGAAATGTGTATTAGATGCAAGGGGCTGGTGTGGGTACAAATTTCGTTCCCACTCTTTGAAGACTGAGGCCATCTGGAAACATGAGGCTACATCGGCCCTTTGTGAATAACACCCAGACGCTAACAGGTCTCTTTTTCCATACTTCTCAGTTTGTAGAGGACTATGAGCCCACAAAAGCTGACAGCTACAGAAAAAAAGTTGTACTGGATGGTGAGGAGGTCCAGATTGATATACTGGATACAGCTGGTCAGGAAGATTATGCTGCCATTCGGGACAACTACTTCCGGAGTGGAGAAGGATTCCTCTGTGTGTTCTCCATCACCGAATCAGAGTCATTTGCTGCGACAGCTGACTTTAGGTAAAGTAATGCTGTAAAAGCTCTGTACAAATAAGATATTGGCAAATTTGTAGACAACACCACACTGTAAGCAGCAGTTTACTCAATGCTGGTATGTTTGACGTTTAAAGCTTCATTAAGGTCACCAACAGAAGTAGTTGAGATAGCTTTTTCACCCTCTTAATTATTTGTGAATAGCAAACGTACAGGTGCCTCGTTCTCAAAAGAAATAACAGTGGTGCACTTTCCCTGGGCTTAACCTTAAAGAGAAAGTGGCATTGATTTTGCATTATATTTTGATATGTCAATGGAAAGAGAATGGTCCTTTATTTTTACTACAGTTAGGCAATGTCAGTTACTGTAGGTTAAACTTCAGTATCATCCTCTATGATCTTTGATAGCTCAGTGCAGTTAACACTAAGTGGGAGTATTCTCTTGGTAGCGCTGAAAAATCCGAAGCATTTCCTGATTTAATCTTGATAGGATCGCTCTAAGGTGGTCCTAAAATTTGCCCAAAATGCTTGTAAACATTTTTTACAAAGTATTCTGTGTCTCAGAGAGCAGATACTGAGAGTTAAGGAGGATGAAAATGTGCCCTTCCTGCTGGTTGGAAACAAGTCAGATCTGGAAGACCGGCGACAGGTGGGAGCGGAAGAGGCCAAAGTCAGAGCTAATCAGTGGGAAGTCAGCTACGTCGAGACCTCTGCCAAAACCCGCGCCAACGTGGACAAGGTACATGATACACACTGAGCACCTGCATCACTAATTCCTACTTTCTGATGCTGTTTCAGAAATAGTCTTAAAGGCTAAGCACCACTTAATGGACCTCCATGAATATTTCACATTATTGTAGTTACTGACAGATATAAGTACGAATTAAAATGAAAATAGCAGCTTAATTTGCTTTAAAACTGACAATTTTATTAAATTGACGCAAAAACCCGAGCTCTCTACGGAAATTCTTGAACGCAACCGTGACGTCACTGGTGAACAACGCCGCGGTAAAACACCGTTATGACTGACTGTTATGACAGTATCTAGCTAAATAACCAACATTATTCATGACAATAGCCTAGCAATAAGCTAAACTCAAATGTAGAGGTACCGTTATTCTTGTAAATGTGATCGAAGTCGAACTCGAATTCATCCGACACTATAAACCTCCGTAATGCAGCTACGTAGCCGAGTATAATCTGAGCCACCGAGTTTAGCGAGTCAAGCTAACGTTAACTAACACCAACTAAAACAGGCGAAGTGAGTGTCCTCACCCTGTTTACCTCCATGTTACAGAGGCTCTTGAACACCTTTCGTTGGTGTCCTTACATGTCCATATTGTTGGAAAAGCGCCAGTGAAATGAGCTACAGATAACGGAGTGAGCGGATGGTCCTTTCCAAAGTGCCCGTTTAAAGTGGACAAATTTAGTCCATTTTCTGGATATTTTGGGATCTTTGGGTCATTTGTTCACAGATGTCCCACTGTACATTGAATCATTGCAGCCAAATTTTGCATTAAATTAAGTGCAGCTTCTAGAGTTGTTGTCCACCATCGTCACAGGCAAGACGCCTATTAGAGTTTCCGAATATCGTTGGGGGGGGATGGGGGGGACCAACGGTCTTTTAAACCTTATTCCTTGAATTAGTAAGAAATAACATGTTTTCTGACTATCAATAAACACAAGTTAGGAACTCAAATTCCACTGTATTTATTGGTTTGACACTTTCATAGAGCTGGTGCTTAGCCTTTAAAAAAAAAACCTTTCCTTTAACCTTTTACAGGTGTTTTTTGATCTTATGCGACAAATAAGAGCTAGGAAAATGGAGGATGGCAAAGAGAAGAATGGAAAAAAGAAGGGAAAGAGTTTGGCAAAAAGGATTCGAGAGAGATGTTGCATCTTATAACGTCGGTCTATAAAAGCCGACACGGCATCGTTTCTGATCCTGACTTGCTTCCCTCTATGCTACTGAACTTTATCAGCTTTTTTTTCCTTTTAGAATCTATATTTTCGTTCATTTTAGAGGAATGTTAAATCAGGTATGTATGCTTATATGTACTTGAAGTATAAGAAGCTACTCAGAACTTGGGCAGTTTTAGATAAAAACGCTGAAGACACTGAAGAACTTAAGATATAACCTGATTAACTTACTGAGAAGCCATTTAATTTAAATATATGACTACATCAATGATAAAGGGAAAATTTAGCAAATTACCTTTTATCAAACTATTCTTTAAAAAGGTATTGAGAATATAATTTATTACCAAAAAATAATAATGCTTGACTTCAGACTTCTAAATGTTGCTCAGGCACGCTCCAGTTTGTTCCATTTCATGTTCACATCTGTAGCTATGGATCAATGCATGTGTGTAATAATTTAAGCACTTAAACTAGAATTTCTAATACATCCTATCACACTGACTGGGAATTATGAGCCATCTTTAAATGTAGGAGTTGAAGGAGTTAGCCCTTAAAACACTAGCATTTAGACACAACATGTAGGCACACTATTTTTGTTCTTTACTGTACTACGAATCTTCAACTTTAAATTAATCTTAAGTTATCCTGTAAGAACAAACTAAATTTAGTTATGAAGAAAATGAAACGACTGTTGATAAGACGTTGTTCAGAGAAAACCTCCAGATCAGCTCTAGCTACTGGAAGGAAGTCTGTTTGTGGTCAATATTCACAATGTTTGACAAGCTTTCTAAACTAACAACAGTCTTATACTACACAATCAGCTTGGGTTTATAGTGTAATATTTAACCCAAAGAATACATTAATAAATACCATATTTTATATATTTATGATGTGCATTATGGCTTTGGCCTCACCGCTCTTGTATGTTCCTTTATTCATTTCAATGTCCACATTTCATTTAGTCAATGAGCTGTGAATGTTTTCAGAATTGTCATTTGTAGAAACATACATTTGAGGGCTATAATACAGTCATTGTTTCTTTGTAAAACTATAGTTAGAAGACTGCTATGAAAAGGGCTGATTTCTACCAAATTTTAAGATGCAGATCCTATAGAGCATCACACAAGAGACATCACCTGACTATGTGGGGTATGTTATTACGGTAAATTGTAGTATGATACAAAAGAACAAGAATGGCACTTTTTTGTATCAGTATTTCATCAGTAGCTGTGCAAGATTAACTCATTTTAACCCTTTAATGTTCAGTTGTAGACATGTACAGCTGATGTAACATACCTCTGACATACCAGCTTTGCTAATCATTTGCTGACTGAATGATCTGATGTGGCCAGTTCGCATTATGGAAAATAAATATTTCATACTAACTAGTCTACACTCTCTAGCACCCATTGTTGGACATATTTATTGTAAACCTCAGAAGAAGTACTGTTTACTGGCTAGTGTTTCTGTTTTGTTTTTGTTCACAATGCCATGGGGTAATGATGCTAGAGCTACTACTTCGACTACTCAGCTGATGCCTTCTGGTACTTTATGTTCTGTTGAGTAAAGAACATGTATAACTTAAAGCCAAACACACAAAATAAAAACATGAGATTTTAATATAATTCCAGTGCTTGGTGTTCTGTTGTGGTCCAACTGTTCTGATGAACTTACCTGTCAATTTTGATGTTCTACTGTTTTTATCCACATATGTTCCTTCTATTATAATGGGCATTTTTATGTTATAAACAAAAGGAAGTGACACTATAGATTGGAGTTATAATAAGTTAAGGATCATTATTTTGAAGAAAGAGCCATAGGTTTGGATTAGATTTCACATTACTGCCAGTAACAGCAGATTACATTTATGACAGAAACAGAATCAAGAATCACGCTTTAGAACATTCAAATATAGAAACTAAAAACAGTCATAATACAACTTAATGTGGACAGTCTGCTGATCCAAGTCCATCAACAAAAGGAGGTTAAAAACAAGTTTTGTGTAATATCAAATATGTAATATTTTCACAGACTTCAAAGGAACAAATGCATTAACAGATATGTTGTTTTAACTGATGTAACCTGATTGTTATACTTAAGCATTTAGAAAATCCTGAGCCTCAAAGAATGAAAAAGATCAAATTGAAATTATCCTAACAAACATCTCTGCATGTTTTCCTTGTAACAAAATTGGAGCTTAACAGCAGCTCTTACTGAGCTTTTGGTTTTAAATCAGTTCACATTTTTTCTGTTTTAAGAAGAAACAAAAAACGTTGACAAATCCAAGTTAAAATTAAAGATTCTAAAAAATATAGTCCAATGTGTACAAAATTGAAAAACAATGCCTAGAAAAACGTGTTCTAGTGCTGGTACAATGTAAGAATGGTGTGGATTCTGAGGTAGACAGATGCCCAAACCTCATGTGCCCACAATCAACTCCACTGGAGCTGAAGAACAGAAGATGGGGTCCAACATTGCTGGCAATGACTCCCATAGTCAAAATGAACATAAAATATAAAAAGGATAGAAGAATGTCTCTCAGCATACAAACAGGCTGCTGTATAAAATTTAAAAGCTGCAACGACTTTGCAGGAGTTATTGCTACCGTCGGGTCCATTTTGCCATTGTTACTACACCAACAGCTCCCTCCTTGTCCCAAACCTGAGCAAGGGCAGAGCTAATCCTGCTCAATAAAAGCAGGTGTGAAGCACTGTCACTTCCATGACTAGTTTCAACTAGAGGTTCAATTGGAGCTGTAGTACCTGCCTTTCCTGCCTGTGTTTGTAGCTTGCTGGGTGCTGCATTTGGACTGAGTATCTGTGACTGAGATAGGCTGGAGATTAGCCCATGGATCTTCAAGCATAGACGGTTTGTAATACTTGTCCATATCATTTCCCCCTCTCTCCCTGCCAAATGGTGTGGATGTCCGCGGTGAACCCTTAAGGAGACAATCGGTATGTAAAAAAAATAAATAAATAAATGATAAATCACAATTAAATATATGTTGCTATTCCACAAGACACTATGGAAGCCCACTGCCACCAGGTAGAGGAGAAAAAAATGATTTTCTCTCATCTCAAAACAAGGACTAATTTCTAAATGCACTGACTAAGCATCTTAAAAATAATTACTTGAAATATTGATTTAATATCTCTAACATTTTGCAATTTTCTTGAATGATTAAATGGCAGGATATATTAAGGTTAAGTTATTAAATTAGTGAGAGAACAAAGTCATTATTTTGACATTCAAACGGGTGATTCTCCTTTACCTTGTGACGATGAACAGGTTTAGGACACTGCTCAGGTCAAGAAACAAAAGAAAGGCCCTGTAGATCGGGCTGGAGATGACTATTCGACAGCTGATCGTTTGTTCCACCTTAAATCGTGTAGCATTTATGTTCTGGTACTTATTGAATTAAAATCTTGAAATAATTGCTTAATGTTTGTTTTGAGACCCTAGGTTGAAATATGTCCATACAAATCTAGTGAAAACCAAGTGCTTAAAATGTTAGCACATACACTTTGAAACTAGCTAGTTCCAGTATCGGGGTTTTCTGACATCATAAACCCGAGGAACCTATCCCATAAAATTGCAAGATCCGCAGGCGAGTGGCAGAGGGCCAAGCTACGACAGAGGTGGTAATTATTGAATATTCATGAACCCAAATAGTAAACTCCGAGTCAGAAAAGACATAATTTAAGGTGGAACTGGAAACTGAATAGAGCTGGCTAATGTAAACAGCTACATTTACAACAGCAACACCAATGTGTGGAAGTCTCCGTCAGACCCTAAATTACATATGACGCGGTCACAGCGGAGAGATTTACCTGAAATGCCCCACGGTGCTGCCCGGGGCTGGGGTAAAACGGCGGGTTTCTGCCGCCGCTCTGAGGCCTGCGTGGAGTGTGGGCCGGAGACCTACGGCTGAATTTACCGCCGCTGCCCCCTCTGCTGCCACTGAAGTCCCGCGGCGGTGTGTGCGGGGAGCCGCCATAGGGCCCGAATCGGGCCCCGTGCGGATGAGGCGGGTTTCCGAAGGCCCAGGGCGGAGAGGGTAGAAGCCCACCAGGCGGAGGGCTGCGAAACCCGGGCGCTCCGGGAAACGGCTGACGGAAATGTGGCCTCTGCATCGGAGCTGCTCAAATAACTGTTAACGTTACCGCAAAAAAATGTTAAATATACACCGCCCCCTTCAGCCCTGTTTAAACCTGAACAGTTACCCTTCCCACAACAGAGGCAATGACCATAAATCCTGTTTAAAAATATGTAACTAAATCTTGTTCCCTCTCTCGAGTCAGCGTCACTGCTCCAGCACACCAAACAATAGAACATCCGCGGAAACACAGACCGGCACACAATCAGTTCCGGGGTAGTCCTCCTCTCTCTTCTCTAACGCTGTCTGTAATAAAATCTCATGAGGACCACAAGAATAGGTCTCCCTACGTGTCTTTGGGGTTATATAGGCCCATTCGCAGGTCGTTAAATAGTTCTGAGATATTTATGGGCGGTTCACACGTTTTTCACAGCTCTATTAAAAAAGAATAGCGCGACCATACCCCCTCCCCACACTGAAACCAATCCAAGAGCCAAACCACCACACCCTCTCCATTATTGAATTTATTCAATTTACTCATCGTACAAACTTGTGGTAAATTATTTTAAACTTATTTTTCAAGGAAATAAGCCTCTTGTAAATTTATGAAACGTGTTATAGACAGACTGTTCAAGTTGCAGACTCTGGTCTGGTACAACAGATGTGTACATACAGACTGCCTTGCTATTCTAAAGAAAATGTAAATATGGCGACATGATTTAGAAAAATATGAATACAATGGTCCATTAAACATATATCCTGTGTTTGGATAGAAGTAATTGTTTTATGACCCACATTGCACAACATATTAGAGGTTCAGCCCTAATAATAATTCCCTTATGTAGGTAAATGATACACATTTCTGAGAATAATAAAACATAAAATTACTCAAAACGAGTTGGTGTAGTAGATGTTCTACAGTGTTTATGAAGAGCTGTTTGCCAGGTACTTATGCTCGCTTTGTCATTTGCAAGCTTTTATTTTGCATAATTTGTCTGACAACAAAGACTTTATTCATATATTACAATATGATTATAACATATTTTCCCTCAGAGAAAAAAAACCCTTTCACAGACATAAAATAATGTCCAGCATATTCATGTATGTCATGCAGGTATCTTTCTATAGTACAGACATCTGGTTTCTTTCAACTTCTTTGTGAGTTTCAGTTGAACGCTGCTTTACACACAAACTACTCTAGATGTCTTTGTTTACATCAAGCCTATTAAAGGATTAGGGGGAAGAATCAACTAATCATAGACTGGTGCACACCATGTGAACATGAAGGTGTAGGTTTACATCTAAGACACATTTAAGTCATTATTATATATTTACCTAGGAACGTACTTGTAAGTGTATCATTCTGAAGAACAGAGAAGAAATTGTAGGGTTTGAAACAGTGACCACAAGAGGAATTTAGTTTGTAGATGTGAAAAAGCTCCACAAGCAGGGGGAGCTGTTGGTGGAGGTTTTATTGTCTTCTTAAGTGAAAACAGACTTTGGTGGGAAGTGCATAGATGGATTTCTTCTGTTCAAAGCATTAAAGTACGGTTTTGATGTAGTAAAATATTGATGTTCTAAGATACAACCACCCAGAGCCAAGGGTCAGCTCATATAAGCCTCCCAGCACTGGACTCAGAAGCAGTGAAACACTTGGAGTGGTTTGAATCACCATCCAATACCTTTGAGATTGCCAGTACCATTGGGAGTGCCACAATCAACCTTATGGCTGGATGCAATCAAATCTATACAATATGTACCTTCAATAGAGTAGATGGAATGGGACACAAACAATTATAGCTGAGGTCATTTTGGTATATTATTAGTTCTAGATCAAAAACTCCACTTCAACTCATCCCAAAGGTATTGGATAAAGCCACATCATCCCAGTCCACCTCTAGCTGATCCTTTGCACTGAGCATGGTGAGTTAAAGGCCACGTGTTTCTGCCCCAGTGGGCCCATTTCATTTCATGCTTTTCTGTAAATACTTCCCAAGTGTGTGTACAGTTATGTGTCCAGAATGGTTCCACCAAAAAGGGTGTTTCTACAACCATTTGTACATAACAGTGTACATCACTCTTTGTTAATGAATTGGAGACTGATTACAGAAAGCTAGCTTTTTGTAGCTTTGAAATGTAGTCAGATTACATGCATAAACGGTCAGCTGTCTCCAAGTGACCCAATTATGTGCCATTCCTGTATAGGAGGGTCAGCCGCAATCACATTCTCCTGGCACAAACAGGACTGTTCTCATTACTGAGTGAATTAAAAAACACAACAACAGCTCTTAATGGGGAAAGTTACGTGCCCCTTCCTGATGCCACAAAGACAGTGCTAAAGTAAACACTCCCAGAAATAAAAGGTTGGCACATGAGGTCATTCTTTGTGCTTAGTCATGGCTTTCCCAAGTATGGGACAGAAGGTTAATGGGACAGAAGTGTGTCAGTGATGTCAGCATGGATTGATCAGTCAACAATAAAATGGTGGGAACTGCAGACTGTTGTCAATTTCCCAGACACTGACCTGTTTTCTTTTACCCCAGTTTTTTTTGGGAGGGGCAAACATGTGCTGAGGGTCCCCCCACTTCAGTGACACAGTGCATGAGCACTTCAGTCCAGTACACAGATAACAACTTTTGTTGATCTATGATCACAGAATATACAATATGCTCTAATTATGAAAACGTTTGTAGGCGTTCACTCGTTGAATTCCCTGCTGAAGTAGCAGCCATTTATCCTCTGGGAGACACAGTTTAAAAATACTGCTGTGAAGATTTGATTGAATACAGCCATATAAACATCACTGAGGTCTAGTACTGATATCACATGATCGGATCTGGCTCACAAACACCACTCCAGCTCATCTCAACAGTATACAGAGTTGGAGCATCATCACTTCAGAGAGTGCAGTTCCACTGCTTCACATCTTAATTCTGAGCAGGTAGAGGCAACCAGGAATGGCCAGGGATTTTAGGAGTTAATACCTATGGATAGATTAGAGCATCTCTACATATTATCAGTGGTTAAAAGTTGTTCTGTGTGCAGTCAAAAGTTTCCAATCTTTATGATATCCCAAACATATTGTAGTTTTGAATGTAATGCTCTTTCTCTGTCTGTAGATGTCATCTTTGCCTTAGGTATAACATATAAAAGAGGCATTCCACCCATTTAAAAAACCATTCTGCATAATTGACCCATTGCAATGGTTTATCATTCAGAGTGTTGATGAGTGTTGATGAAAGTGTGATGTGAAACATGACTGATTTCTTTACAGTGGTGTTGATACTGATCAGTGGTCCAATCACTATCCCAATAAGAGAAAATCCTTAATAGCAATAGTAGTAATAATAGTAATAAATATATTTAGGTTCTTTATTTAAATAAATAAGATTACATTACTTACATTTGTTAAATACATTTAAATATAACAGTTAAAGAAGAAATCACTCTCCAGCTAAAAGCATGTATCACATTTTAGTCTATTTTTGTGGATAGTTTACTACATCATTTGAACACAGCAGCAGTCCTTTACATTCATCATCATTCATTATCTGTAACCCTTATCCAGTTCAGGGTCGTGGTGGGTCCAGAGCCTACCTGGAATCATTGGGCGCAAGGCGGGAATACAGCCTGGAGGGGGCGCCAGTCCTTCACAGGGCAACACAGACAGTCACTCGGAGGAAACCCACGCGGACACAGGGAGAACACACCACACTCCTCACAGACAGCCACCCAGAGGAAATCCATGCAGACACAGGGAGAACACACCACACTCCTCACAGACAGTCACCCGGAGGAAACCCACACAGACACGGGGAGAACACACCAACTCCTCACAGACAGCCACCCGGAGGAAACCCACGCAGACACAGGGAGAACACACCACACTCCTCACAGACAGCCACCCAGAGGAAACCCATGCAGACACAGGGAGAACACACCACACTCCTCACAGACAGTCACCCGGAGGAAACCCACACAGACACGGGGAGAACACACCAACTCCTCACAGACAGCCACCCGGAGGAAACCCACGCAGACACAGGGAGAACACACCACACTCCTCACAGACAGCCACCCGGAGGAAACCCACGCAGACACAGGGAGAACACACCACACTCCTCACAGACAGCCACCCAGAGGAAACCCATGCAGACACAGGGAGAACACACCAACTCCTCACAGACAGTCACCCGGAGGAAACCCACGCAGACACAGGGAGAACACACCACACTCCTCACAGACAGCCACCCAGAGGAAACCCATGCAGACACAGGGAGAACACACCACACTCCTCACAGACAGTCACCCGGAGGAAACCCACACAGACACGGGGAGAACACACCAACTCCTCACAGACAGCCACCCGGAGGAAACCCACGCAGACACAAGGAGAACACACCACACTCCTCACAGACAGTCACTCGGAGGAAACCCACACAGACACAGGGAGAACACACCACACTCCTCACAGACAGCCACCCGGAGGAAACCCACGCAGACACAGGGAGAACACACCACACTCCTCACAGACAGTCACCCAGAGGAAACCCACGCAGACACAAGGAGAACACACCACACTCCTCACAGACAGTCACCCGGAGCGTGAATCGAACCCACAAACTCCAGGCCCCTGAGGCTGTGTGACTGCGATACCACCTGCTGCAACACCGTGCTGCCCCAAAGAAGTTCTCCAAAATTATTCAGAATAATATCTTTTTACATCCACTTCTATTGAAACTTACAGTTTTTTCTTTCTCCTGTAAAGTTATTATTTTGGGAGATACATTTTCTTAATTGGAGAGCAAAGAAATAGAATATGAAGCAAAGGAGTAGAACACTCCTAGGGTCCCTCTCAGAATTTACTTGATTTAAATATGTAAATGAATACCATTTCAATGGGTTTCTGGCTGATAGCCCTTTTACTGTGTAATGCATGTATCCATGTTGTCTGGGCATGTGTGGTAGAACTTATGTTGGGATGTCTAAGCTGCTCTACTGTCTTTTACTGTGCACTGGGAGCTACTGTGTAACCAAATGCAAATTCTTTGTTGCCGACACATTTGGCCAAAAACATGATTCTGATTCTCATTTTGACTGTGGCAAAGTTCCTAATGATGTTTAACAAAATATTTTTAAAAAATGAAGGCAATTATACCTTCATGAAAACATTTTCCGTAATACTAGAGAAACGTTTGAATAAACAAACCCAACTTTTTTCAAAAGCGAATACACGTGCATGTCATTCTTATCACTGAGGCCACACCTCGGTCCAGTCTGGACCAGGGGAAAACAGAGTTCCTCTGAAGTTTGAAGTCTCCCAGTACGTTGGGTACAGTCATGCTCTAATAATCAAATCTTGTCATTTGGCTTCATGCTTTGTTGATCACAAGCTATTCATACCCAGTGCTTTATTGTGCCTCTCTGTGGCTTTGCAGAATTTCCCTTTTGGATTGAAGCACCGGCAATCATTCATCCCTCAACTCTTCATGATCCCTCACTGAAAATGTATTTTTCAACTAAGTCTAGCCCGCCCATAATGCACTGGAGGGAAATAAAGCACAGACTGTGAAGCACGTCCAAATGTAATTGTGAGCATGTGACACATTGGCCGAATCCAGAATGATTCCCTGCATGACACACAATGCACTACAGACAGTTTAAACATTATTATCTCATCTCTTAGTGCACAATACAGGAGCAGAGAGTCACTGAGAATATATTTAATGCTGTATACTGAAAGTCACGAAGAAAACCAAATGTAACCAACAAGCCAAAAACATGCTTAATATCCACAGTTTGCTCCTGGAGCTACTAAAGCTAGTGTAGCTAACAGGAAATGTGAGTAAACAGGTTAAGCTCTTAAATCATCTCACATATTAGATTTCTGTAGATTTATGAGGGGTATTTTCCAAATTTCCATATCTTTTATACTCATAATGCTGCCTACACACTGGATCTCAGGAACAGTCTTTACTCTTTGGGAAAGCCTTTAGACTACATTTTTGGAAAAAGATTTGATCCCCAATGTTGATAAACTGGATGAAGCTCCATCGCTTCAGAGAAATGGAAACAAACCCAGTTCTTCCAGTCGAATTCAAGAGTTTCAATGCCGGACATTTTTGAAGGATCAAATCTTTGGGTTTCACCCTGACCACAGCACAAACCGCTTTTACAAATCAAAAACTGGGTTTCTCCCATTTTCAAATTTTCCTTTTCAAATATCCCAAAACCAGTTGAATATTGAATGTCCTTAACAAGGGCGTAGATCTGATCACAGCATTGGTAGGGTCACGTAAAACACTTCCTTAGGGACCCAGCGCTCACTCAGGAAAAGAGCCACATGGCTCACGAGCTGCAGGTTAGCCACCCATGATGTAGTTCCACTTTTCTGCAACTCACTGGCTTGCGGCCTTATGACCTATACCACTTAGCATTGTCCAGAGTGCCCAGTTCTATTGCCCAACACACTTTTACAGGAACTATTCCAACTGTGTTTGTACAGGTTAACACTGAATGAGTTAGACATCTCTCATTAGAAGAGGTGTCTACAAAGATATATAGTGGATAGAGTGTAGACTTATCCATTTCGACTGTTAAATTTAAGGATTTCCCCTAGCTTTAGCTGATATATCTGTTTTATTTACTTTTTCAAATGGAAATTCCGTATTTAACGTGACCACAGAAAGCCGTTAGGCACACATTAGGGCTGTAGTTCAGCTGAAGCTGTGAAACGTCTCCTCATAATAGCCAAACAATGCATGGAAGTCTTTAACACCTAGAGGCGATTAAATCAAGCTGGATGTCTCGTTTGCACATCACTTTCATGAGCACTTTTACATAACGGCTGCATTCATCAAGTTTTAACACCTTGTTTTCCACTCGTTTTGTCCTCGGGAGGGAACGTTTGGAGAAAGATCTGCGCCAGGGAAGGTTTTAGAGTGGAAGATCATGCTCGACTGATTAAGACGAAGACGTTGATGAAGGCTGAAATTGAGATTCGCTTGTTGCTAAAAAACAGACTTGTACTTGATTTTGTGCCAGGCTCAAAGAGAATGTGTAGAAACCTTTGAAGCTGTTACAGCGGTCCAAAAGATGCCTGAGCCCATCCTGACAAATGTATCCTGAGTGCATATGTGAAAGGGATATAAAAGCCAAGGGAGCTAAAATTACATAATCAATTATTTTCACTGCCGCTGTCTTAAATTTGAAGGTGCTGTCCGCCAAGTGTGAGGTCAGGCATTAGGTTAATGAAGTCACTAATGGTACATCAGAGTTTATACTTTGGGCTTTTCCCTTGCCTTGCTTCAAAAGAGAATGGACTAATCAAGATGGGCCTTTGAATTCTAGTACTGTTTCATGAACAGTAGCAAGAAAAGAAGGAATGCATGTAGTTAGCAGAGGCATTGATAAATGATAATAAGAGTATTTTTAGCCTTATTAGGCCTCAGGCCAAAGTGCATGCTTGTATGTTGGCCCAAGCCAAGTCTGTTCTGGAGGTAGCCATTAGTTATGTGATTAGCTTTGGAAAACGTGCTCCACTTTGAAACATGCCTGTTGTATTCAGAGTGAAAACAGAGGGATGGGGTCAAGCCGGAAATCCACCAAACAAAAGGAGATATTTGGACACCCTCAGATGCAGCGAATGATAATTTAGTAAACATTACATAACAGGGTAGTTTTGGTTCTTAATATGGCTTCCAGAGAAGTGTCCATTCTTGCGTATAATAACTCTCTGGTATTACATAATACTCAACAATTCATCTTCTTTGCCCATCAACTGACACCACACTTTTTTTTTTGGATAATCAAATTCTGATGGCAACAAAGGACACCCTGTGCTTCACGCTAGCTAACATCTCTTTTGTAGTTTCACGTTCTCTTTTTCACATCTTGTGAATTGTTTGGTGATTGACCATTTCTGATTTTCAGATCAGGAAATGCTGCAGCGCACTGTGTTTATGGACGGATTATCACTACCTCATTAGTAAGTGTGCAAGCCACAATGACGGAGCATTTCTGAAAATAAATCTTAATTTGACCCAGCAGCCAAATCAGGGAGACTTCACAGATCGTGGCTTGCAATGAGCAGCTTAGCTTTTAATACCAACAAAAAATGTACAGAAATCAAGCTTAAAGAGGCAGCACTTTCCCAAAGATAACTTGCTTGGGCAGTTTCCTTGCACACAGATTGGTATTTGCAGGAACTCAGTTAATTGGCTGGAGAAATACAAATAAATTATTATAATCATACACAAGATAAGATGTTAAATATACTATGCCAATCCATTAGAGCTTAACATAGGGTCCACTCCACTCTCCTCCTACACACAGTTCCATTGTTTCAACCCTGCAGCTAGACCCTAAGGTTGCTGTGGCTGTTTATGTTCCCACCAGCAACCCGCTATCCTTAACAACTAAGGTTACTCATTGAACCTGTCACATGAGTATCTAAACCACCCACTGCATCACTATCTCTTCACCGGGGTCATCAGGTAGGCAACTCCACTCATCAGTGTTTCGCTGAATTAGCCCACGTCCCCTTCAGAAGGCTCTACAGTGAAGTCTGGCATCCCAGACCCACCCCTCTCCAAGCCAGCTTTACAGTCCTGCCTTACCCTTAAGCAGCGTTTCTCAAAATGTGGGGCGTGCCCCTCTAGTGGAGTGTGTAGGTATTGCAGGTGGGGCACAAAGAATCTGGAGAAATGCGCATGTCTTTAATAATGATTATTTAATAATTAAGAATGCCTTTGGGTTTTGCCTATAAAGCTTACTCAGTAAAAAAGCAGCCAATAGATTAATTAATAACCCTTAAACATAATAATAGAACACTACATAGGAGACCAGAAAAATGTAGCTTGCCTGGAACCAAAATATGCTTTTATTCGCAAACTTTTAATTTGAAAATGATTAACGTGTTTTGGCAGTGAGTCTGAGAAGGGTCTTCTTTAAAGGCTAAGCACCACTTAATGGACCTCCATGAATATTTCACATTATTTAAGTTACTCACATATATAAGTATGAATTAAAATGAAATAGTGTTGCAGACACACAGCTCCAGGGGCCTGGAGGTTGTGGCTTCGATTCCCGCTCCGGGAGACTGTCTGTGAGGAGTGTGGTGTGTTCTCCCTGTGTCTGCGTGGGTTTCCTCCGGGTGACTGTCTGTGAGGAGTGTGGTGTGTTCTCCCTGTGTCTGCGTGGGTTTCCTCCAGGTGCTCCGGTTTCCTCCCACACTCCAAAAAAAACCACATGTTGGTAGGTGGATTGGCGACTCAAAAGTGCCCGTAGGTGTGAGTGTGTTCACTGCGTTGCCCTGTGAAGGACTGGCGCCCCCTCCAGGGTGTATTCCCCGCCTTGCGCCCAATGATTCCAGGTAGGCTCTGGACCCACCGCGACCCTGAACTGGATAAGGGTTACAGATAATGAATGAATGAATGAATGAATAAAATGAAAATAGCAGCTTAATTTGCTTTAAAACTGACAATTTTATTAAATTGATGGAAAAACCCGAGCTCACTACGGAAATTCTCGAACGCAACCGTGACGTCACTGGTGGACAACAGCTGAACAACGCCGCGGTAAAACACCGTTATGACTGACTGTTATGACAGTATCTAGCTAAATAACCAACATTATTCATGACAATAGCCTAGCAATAAGCTAAACTCAAATGTAGAGGTACCGTTATTCTCGTAAATGTGATTGAAGTCGAACTCGAATTCCTCCGACACTATAAACCTCCGTAATGCAGCTACGTAGCCGAGTATAATCTGAGCCACCGAGTTTAGCGAGTCAAGCTAACGTTAACTAACACCAACTAAAACAGGCGAAGTGAGTGTCCTTACCCTGTTTACCTCCATGTTACAGAGGCTCTTGAACACCTTTCGTTGGTGTCCTTACATGCCCATATTGTTGGAAAAGCGCCAGTGAAATGAGCTACAGATAACGGAGTGAGCGGATGGTCCTTTCCAAAGTGCCCGTTTAAAGTGGACAGATTTAGTCCATTTTCTGGATATTTTGGGATCTTTGGGCCATTTGTGCACAGATGTCCCACTGTACATTGAATGATTGCAGCCAAAAACACACCTTTTCCAACCGTTGTTGGGGGGGGGGGGGTGACCTTATTCCTTGAATTAGTAAGAAATAACATGTTTTCTGACCATCAATAAACACAAGTTAGGAACTCAAATTCCACTGTATTTATTTGTTTGACACTTTCATAGAGCTGGTGCTTAGCCTTTAAGCCTTCATTAAGGCGCCTGTTCAAATATAAAGTTGTTCCAATCATCAGCTTCACTGGCCTCCTAGTCACTGTCAGAGTCTGGTTTATAAAGTTAGTTTTTACCAGCTCTGGGCTTGAAGTCAGTGACGAGAGCACAACAGATAACAATGACGGATAATTACAGTTATGAAAGCAGCTTGTATATAAGTGTTAGGGCAATAGAGGAGGATCTGAGAGTTAGTTAACATTAATACTAGCTGTGTTCAGGTTGTGAGAAAGCACTCTACACATGCAGCAAGTTAACGTTAGTCTCTGGCCATGTCCCAAACTGCATACAGCTGCTATGAAAATACATATATAGCTACCACCCTTAGCAGCGCTCGCTGTAGTGTAGTATGTAAAGTTCCATAGTGTGTTGTTTGGGACACAGCGTCTCTAACGTTAATGTTAATCAAATGCAAAAGTATTTTACTGCCTTATCTACATAGAAAACATTAATTCATTATCTGTAACCACTTATCCAGTTCAGGGTCGCGGTGGGTCCAGAGCCTACCTGGAATCATTGGGTGCAAGGCGGGAAATACACCCTGGAGGGGGCGCCAGTCCTTCACAGGGCAACACACACACACATTCACGGACACTTTGGAGTCACCAATCCACCTACCAACGTGCGTTTTTGGACTGTGGGAGGAAACTGGAGCACCTGGAGGAAACCCACACAGACACAGAGAGAACACACCACACTCCTCACAGACAGTCACCCGGAGGAAACCCACGCAGACACAGGGAGAACACACCACACTCCTCACAGACAGTCACCCGGAGTGGGAATCGAACCCACAACCTCCAGGTCCTTGGAGCTGTGTGACTGAGACACTACCTGCTGCGCCACCGTGCCGCCGACATAGGAATCAGCTTATAGCTAATATTTTGGGTATGGGACGGGTGGGGCAAAGAAATTCCCCTTCGTCTGAGATGGGGAAACGTTTAAGAACCACTGCGGTGTGTTAGTGTGTGTTTCACTGGTGTGACTGAATCAGACACAGCAGTGCTGCTAGGGTTTTTAAATCTCTCAGTGTCACTACTTGACTGAAAATAGTCCTGTGGGCAGTGTCCTATGACCACTGATAAAGGACTAGAAGATGACACAAAATCTGCAGCTACAGACGAGCTACTGACTCTGACTTTACATCTACAAGTGGATCAGCAAGGTTGGTGTGTGTCTAACAGAGGGGAAAGTGAGTGGGCACCATGTTTAAAAACCCCAGGACTGCTGTGTCTGACCCACTCATACTAGCACAACACACAATGTGAGATCTTGGAATGACTAATGTTTGGGAAGTGAGCATTCTCTTTAGTGTCTCTGAGTTCATCATGGGTTAGTGATTCATATCTCTGTCAAGGCGGTCAAGGTCAGAGTTCAGTGCTGTCAATTTTGTTGCTTAAGACCTAGGATCCTTTCATCTGGTAGCAGCCCAAAATTCAAGGTATTTACGCAAGGCTATGAGCCCCCTTGCTAGATATATGCAGAAGTCGTATTTAATCACTCTCTAATGGAGTCTTTACATCTGAGCTTGTTGGCCTCACTCTTGGCAGCCTCCAGCAGTGTGCGGTGTAATGTTTTCCCCACTCTACCACACCTGATTCAACTTATCAGCTAATATCAAGCCCGTTATGAAAGGTATAAGATGGTTAAGACCTGGGAAAGCGCATTAAACAGCAAGGTGTTGTGGTTATCCAGGAATGGAGTTTGACACCTCTGCTTTTGACGCCCCTTCAGAATGTCAAAGGTCACATATGCTTAAGGCCAACCACCATCCTGTTTGTCAGAAGTCACACGCACTTCACAGAACCTAGAGTTCCAGTCCAGAGTCTGAGCTGCGCCAGCCTGTCCATATTTTTGTTACTTGTACCTGCAAAATTTGAGCCTTCTCAACTATCACCCAATCTGTATAAGGCCAAGAAAACAAATAGGGAATGTTTACGTTCTTTTTAAAGTAATGTTTTGGGTAATAAAAATGAAACTTTTATTACACGTATTTAATTTTTAAATTTCAAATGTAGGCACTGTCACACAATTCCAGGGTTCTGGGTTTGTGGGTTCGAACCCCAGATGACTGTCTGTGAGGAGTGTGGTGTGTTCTCTCTGTGTCTGCGTGGGTTTCCTCCGGGTGACTGTCTGTGTGGGGTGTGGTGTGTTCTCTCTGAATCTGCGTGGGTTTCCTCCGGGTAACTGTCTGTGAGGAGTGTGGTGTGTTCTCCCTGTGTCTGCATGGGTTTCCTCCGGGTGAATGTCTGTGAGGAGTGTGGTGTGTTCTCCCTGTTTCTCAGTGGGTTTCCTCCGGGTGACTGTCTGTGAGGAGTGTGGTGTGTTCTCCCTGTGTCTGCGTGGGTTTCCTCTGGGTGACTGTCTGTTTGGAGTGTGGTGTGTTCTCCATGTGTCTGTGTGGGTTTCCTCCAGGTGACTGTCTGTGAGGAGTGTGGTGTGTTCTCCGTGTGTCTGCGTGGGTTTCCTTCGGGTGACTGTCTGTGAGGAGTGTGATGTGTTCTCCCTGTGTCTGTGTGGTGCTCCTGTTTACTCCCATGGTCCAAAAAACCACAGGTTGGTAGCTGGATTGGCGACTCAGAAGTGTCCATAGGTGTGAGTGTGAGTTAATGTATGTGTTGCCCTGCGAAGTACTGGCGCCCCCTCCAGAGTTTGTTCCCACCTTGCGGCCAGTGATTTCGGTAGGCTCCAGACCTACTGTGATCCTGAACTGGATAAGGGTTACAAACAATATATGATTGAATTTCAAATGTAGGTGACCAGCAAAAAAAAAAAAAAAAAAAAAAAAAAACTTCCCTTACATTATCTGTAGTTGGGCAGATTTTGGACAAACACTCAAAAAAAATCTATTACATTTGACTACCTCTCTCCCATAACCTCTCTCGTATGGGACAACTTTACTCATTGGAAAAAAAAAATCACAATGTCATTGACAAAGACACATCACTGTCCCTGTCTGAACAACACACAGCCGGTTGAACTTGACTTGAATGATAAAATAAAGACGCTGGTTAGAAAAGCAGTATCAGCCTCATGCGTGTAATCTTAGAGAGACAACGAACAAGCTTGATGTTACTTCTCGTTTGAAGATGTGGAGGAATGGAGGGTGCAGGATGTTATGATGTATGAAACTATGTACCTTCCTCATATCATTGTACTGTCAGTGCAGTGTTTCTGTTGGATGATAACAAGAGAATTTTTATCATTGTGTCTGAGTTCACAAGCGCGAGAATGACAGCAACCCACCTCTTCTGGAAGTTTATATTCACACAGTTTACCTTGGCTAAGTCTCACTGGTGTTATCAAGTTCCTCCTTTTCCTTCTCTTGGACTGGGAGAGCTGTTCAAGGGACTGTCACAATTCATCAGGTGTGGAGCTAGAAAAAACAATATGCCTGAATGAATGTGGCAAAGAAAACCTAATTCAGTTGTTCACTGAACCTCTTAGAGCCCTTTATTTGTCACGAGTAAAATAATGATTAATTATGAAATAATTGTAATAATTAATCATTTTTAATATTAATTATTCATTTTTAGCCTTCATCCCATTCAGGGCCTTTGTTGTTCTTGAGTGTACAAGAAGTCATGAGTACACACTCACTAATTCACACACTCGGTGTGTTAGCTAATCTATTTAAAAACATCTCATGCATGTAATTGCAGGCTTCTTAATAATAATAGCAACTAATTATTAACTATTAATAAATAATTATAATAATAACAATACAGGGCGGCACGGTGGAGCAGCAGGTAGGTGTCGCAGTCACACGGCTAAAGGAACCTGGAGGTTGTGGGTTCGATTCCCGCTCCGGGTGACTGTCTGCAAGGAGTGTGGTGTGTTCTTCCTGTGTCTGCGTGGGTTTCCTCCGGGTGACTGTCTGTGAGGAGTGTGGTGTGTTCTCCCTGTGTCTGCGTGGGTTTCCTCCGGGTGACTGGCTGTGAGGAGTGTGGAGTGTTCTCCCTGTGTCAGCGTGGGTTTCCTCCGGGTGACTGTTTGTGAGGAGTGTGGTGTGTTTTCCCTGTGTCCGCGTGGGTTTCCTCCGGGTGACTGTCTGTGAGGAGTGTGGTGTGTTCTCCCTGTGTCTGCATGGGTTTCCTCCGGGTGACTGTCTGTGAGGAGTGTGGTGTGTTCTCTCTGTGTCTGCGTGGGTTTCCTCCGGGTGACTGTCTGTGAGGAGTGTGGTGTGTTCTCTCTGTGTCTGCGTGGGTTTCCTCCGTGTGACTGTCTGTGAGGAGTGTGGTGTGTTCTCTCTGTGTCTGCGTGGGTTTCCTCCGGGTGCTCCAGTTTCCTCCCACAGTCCAAAAACACACGTTGGTAGGTGGATTGGCGACTCAAAAGTTGCCCATTGGTGTGTGTTGCCCTTTGAAGGACTGGCGCCCCCTCCAGGGTGTATTCCCACCTTGCACCCAATGATTCCACGTAGGCTCTGGACTGCCGCGACCCTGAACTGGATAAGGGTTACAGATAAAGAATGAATGAAAGAATAGCAATACAATGCAATGTATTGATAAACATCTCTGGTTTATCTGTGCTAATTACAAATCAGTCATGATTAGTTAAAAAATATTTATGGCAATACGTTTTTTTTGTTTTGTTTTGTTTTTTGCCCAGAAGAGTGAAAACAATCATCATTCTGAGTACAAAAGAAGTGCCAAAATGTGTGTGTATAGCTATTTATAAATAACTACATAAAGTAAGAACTATGGCAGGCTATTTACTACAGCTTTAGAGTGGGTGTTGGTCTATCTATTACTTTGGCTGCTGAGAGTATTTGGGAGAGTGAAGTGAAAACTGTTACTGCTATTTTGAAACTAAAGCAGTCACTCAAAAGTACAAAATGTGTCCTTTTGTTTGTATGTATATTTGCTCTTGTGTGTTTAATCTAGTCATTGATAAAGCACAGTTGGTCAGATCAGTGTATTGTTTAATAGAGTCACATTGTGTGTCTATCAGTATCTCAGTGTCTTAAACATACTATTTTACAGAGGAAGAAAATATTTGCCTTGCTTTAACATGCCCCAGGGGTTTTGTCTGTATCTCAATTAAAACATTTAAGTAAATGTAAAGTAAATCTAACCAAAGGTAATGCTTTTCAACAGCAGGATGTGTCATACACCCAACAGTGTTCTCCACACCAGAAGAAACATGCCGTTTTCGGTTGCCCCAATTCAAAAAGCGGTGACTTCAGAGCATCTCAATCCAATGCTTCTCTACATGTCGCCCAGCTGTGTCCGCTTTGTGTCTGTTTACACCTCACACTCAGAATCAGCTGAACTGCAATTTCTTTTTGTTTATTGCTGAGTGGCACGAGATGGACTTAGAAGCAGGTGTGGAGCTTCTCTAAGGCACGCAACAGTTCGAACGCTTCCGGTTGAGTTTGGCAAATGCTGGGAATGTGACATGGCCAAACATACTATATTAATTTCTTTATGGCTGTGATGTTACACTGGGATAAAACATCTTTCTCTATTGTTCCGCTCCATCATGAAGTACACAAAAATATAATAGACACATTTTTAAACTTGGTGAATGACAAAACCTTAGGACAGAGTGAAAATATACTTGTCTGGATGGATTAAGCATTGCTTAGGGCACTGTAAGAATAAGAGTTTTTATATGTTTGTGTGGACAGAGGCACGGAATTAAACTATTAAAAGTAAAACGCAGAAATAGGATGTGCTACTTTTAGTTATGGCTGCCTGAGAGGGAAAACAGAGATTGCAAGGTGGACTGCCCTGTTTTTGGACAACAGACGTCACCGAGGAGTCCTCGGTTCCTGAACTGGTTGACAATGTCCTGTTTATATAAACCTCTATAAATACACACAAACAAGGGCTTGCATGCAAAGCCTCACACAAACCTATAGCCTTGTCCCTGCACACACAGAGCAATTAAAGAAAGAATTCCAACCACAACAATAAAGTCTGGGCCCTCTTGACTGTTCCAGCAGCTCTAATCAACCGCACCAAAATGTCCCAGTTCCGCCACATCTCCGTTGTGCGAGCTCAGGGCCCATCAGCCTTGACACTTGGGTCAGCACGTGTGAACCCAGATTTTCTCCGCCAGTTGCTCCTTTGTTCCCTCAATCAATGGGAAAATATTCTTTTTTTTCTGTAACCTGCAAGATTTGATATAATAAAAAACACAGTAGCAATGCACAAAGCTGTAATGCCGGTGCTGACGCACAATAGACAACAATGTCCTGTTGAAGATTGAATTTTTTTTTTCCTCTTCCTGGAACATGCTCTTCTCACACCCTTCAAGCACACACACACATTGCTTCCCTCTAGTCTGCTTCTTTTCAGTCCACACCATTGTCCTGCCTATTCATTCCATATGGGAAGCAATCCAGTGGATTTTCTGTGTTAATGCTTTCCCATTGTCGGGAGCTTTACAATCAAGAAAGATCGATGAAACAGGCTTATTTCAGGTAGAGCGTGGATTCATTTTGGAGAAAAGAACATGCAGATCACTGAGGGGAAACACCACCAAGTTCTCTCACTGAAAGTCTGAGATATAAACTAAATTTGTAGAAACCACAGAAAAGAATGTAATGAAATTGGATGCTGTAGAGCGGCCACATACGTAACTAAGGTCAGAATAATATCAAGCATCAGCCAGAACAGTGGAAATGTGGCCTCTTCAATGTTAAACGTCCAGTAAGTCTGGGGGAGGTTGGATTGATGTTTTATCTTAATAATATCCCAGATCTTAGAAGAAGGGTGGCTGATTGCAGCATGTCCAACACTGTGATGATGCTGGGGTCGTTTGTTCCCCCAAATCCTCAAATGTAACCCTAACCCAATGTTAGAACCGGCTAAAAGAGAAAAAACATTATACTTAACAGGAAGAAGAAATCAAGACTGAAGGCCAGAACCTCCGGTAAACCTAAAGAGGACGATCCAAATGAACTGAAACCAAAGACAGCACGGTGGTGTGTATTTAGTCCAGACGAGAGCTCTGCTGCATGGTCTCATGGTGGATATAATGTCAAAAGTGTTCTCTTTCCCCATTGCTAGAGAAAGAATGCATTTGGCGCTCGTATAACCTTTGAAGGAAAAGCACACAAACACATCTCCAAAGCTGTTGTACCTGCAGCAGTGAACCAGAGCCTTCAGGAATAGAGCCAGAGTCAGATTTATAGTTCTGGCCATGAACGTGTGGGAGCTGCTTTTGTTCTTATCCATGTTTTCCCTGCCTGGTTTTTCCTTTGCAGGTGTGGGATCTGTGAGGGGACTGGTGCACTACTCCACACAACAGACCTGATTCCTCCACATATTGAAAATGCTTGAGTTTTGTAAACATTTATCACTTCCATGTCACAAACATCAACTTAAACACATGGGAAAGGAACTAAAGGTACAAAAGTTTTTGATGTCATATTCTTAACACCAAATACATTTTGGTTTTAGTCTTGAGTTGAACTTATAACACAGTTAATACAGTTATTTGAACCGACTATAAACCCTTAAACCCTCAAAGAACACTCACAATACGCTCAAAAGTATCCAGACACCTCTGCCAAATAGCGACTTCAGATTTCAGCTACCTCAGATCAATCCAAGTTTTCTGCTTTGTAGTCTACTAACGAACGCCTACACTAACGAACTTTCCAAGATACGAAGCGAGCATTTAAATAGCTTTTAAGATTTTTTGCCTCCACCAACGAACCATGACTCTAGAAACGAACCCGAGCCTCCGTCGAGCCGGCGGCTGGAAATGACCATTGACCCCAATAGGTGAGTCTCCCAGCGCTCCCAGACTTGAGTGAGCTTTTAAGATTAGCATATTGTAGCTTTAGCAATTTAGCATTAGTGTAAATAGCAGACATCGAAATTCGTGCTAAGTTAAGCCGTATCTACGCTTGGTCTCCCCACATTCACCGCCTACTCTCCGTTATTCCACCCACCCCCCACCTCCCATCATACAGCCAGTGCCTGTGTTACTCCTCCAGCCAGTCGTCACGTCTTCAAGGTAGCGATGTGTAACCACTTCAAACTTTATTTCTTTTTTATTACTGTTACCACTGTATTTCTCTTTTATTTTTAGTAACGCTACATGTATTTTTTCACTAATTTGAGAGAGTTGTAAACATATATCAGTGCAAAAAGGATGACTTTCGGGGTGGGGGCTGGAACACATTAATTGCTTTTCCATTATTTTAAATGGGGAAAATTGACTCGAGAAACGAACTTTTCTACTTACGAACCGGGCCACGGAACGGATCAAGTTCGTAGGTAGAGGTTCCACTGTATTTTAATTTCACAATACGTACAGATACAGCCGAAACAACTTCTTAGTCTTTGTCTGTTCTCAGGGAAAAAAAAAGATGTTTCACACATTGTATTCTCAATCATTTCACCTTCTGTTAGGATAAAAAGGAGAGAGTGATTCAGCAGAGCTCTGCATATCAGCCTGGAGAAATCGTTTCAGTGAGGAGTTCAATCCTCTTTTCTTCTTTGCTCTGAAGAGGGGAGTGGTTTTCCAGGACTGTTAGGAGTTCAGCCCCTTTGAGGAAGGAGGACCCACCCCCACCTTTTCACACCGGCACCTTCAGATCTTCTCAGCCCTGACTTTTCCATCAGTGATTCACTGAAACCAAAGATGTTCATTATTTTATAAAAGCCCAATGGTAACGGAGGTGGTGGAGAGGTTATTACACTCCACTTTTCCAAGTAGGGCCTATTATTTGCAGCAGAGGTGGTGATTTCAGAGAACAGAGATGACGACCGTCCAAAGTTCCCAACGTTTTGGCAAAAATCGATGCTTGACCCGAGAGCAAAAATGTAATTAATCTACATACACCTTTCAACCAAAATATTAAGAACACTCAGGTGAAATGAATAACATTTATAGCCCAGAGCAGTCATCTCTCAGTCAGTTCTTGTAGTAAACACGCTTGAAGCTCAATATTATTCACCTAAGACTTCCAAGCAAATGGTCCTCCCATATTATTGTGTGTGGTGGTGGTCTGAATAACTCTTTCCATGGTAATCTGATGTGTGATGGGGTTTTCAGCAGCTGTTGTGGATGTCCCATGGCCTCTGAGAACTTCCCTTTACTAAGGCTGTTGGATCAGATCTGTGAATCAGACTATGACGTATTCATCCCTAACAGGCTAACCCATCATTCCCAAGCAGGATCAGAGGCTGCTGCACAGTGTTTTCCATCCTCCACCTGTGCTTGACCTTGACACTGCAGATTCAGTAACGGCTCAACAGCAGAGAGCTCCAAAAATGTTTGTTAATGGGCAAGTCTCGACGGCATGAAAAGACAAATAAAAAAAAACGTTCTCTTTGGCTAAAGTTAATGTGTCTAACTGATGTCAGCAAAGTTGTTCATCTAATGTTTTTTTAAATGTCATTGCGCACACTGGGCAGTTATCTGTACGACCAGCTTCACCAAAGTACAGTGATCATGAGCTTAAAAGCTCGTGTTCCGTCCGTACCCTCAGCACCGGCTCCCCCCAAGGATGTGTGTTGAGCCCACTTCTCTATTCACTCTATACATCCGACTGCAGTCCTGCCCACCCAGAGAACATCATAGTGAAATTTGCTGATGACACAACGGTGGTGGGACTGATCACAGGGAGGTGAGATGGCCTACAGAGATGAGGTCCTGAAACTTGGTGAGTGGAGTGCAGCTAACAACCTGGCACTGAATATCACTAAGACTAAGAACTCATCCGGCGGAACAGGACCGCTCCTGCCCCCTTATGTGTGGAGCAAGTGGAATCTTTCAAATTCCTTGGAGGTCACATCTCTGCAGACCTCTCTTGGACAGTCAACACCTCTGCACTGGTTAAGAAGGCCCAGCAGCGGCTTCATTTCCTGAGGGTGCTCAGGAAGGAGCAACTACACATGCGCCTGCTGGTGACCACTCCACTACCACTCCACCATAGAGAGCCTACTGACCTATGCTGTGACAATGTGGCCCTCCAGCTGCACAGAGGCTGACAGAAAGAGACTGCAGAGGGTGACCAATACTGCAGGAAAAATCATTGGCTGCTCTCTGCCTTCCATAAACTCCATCTATAATTCTCGCTGTCTCAGTAGGGCCAGGAACATTCTGAAGGATCACACCCATCCTGGCTTCCACCTCCTTAACCTGTTGCCTTCTGGTAGGCGCTACTGGTCCATACCGGCAAAAACAAACAGACTCAGGGACAGCTTCTTTCCCAAAGCAATCACGTTGCTAAATGGGAATCTGCAGTAACTCACATTTACAGTGTCTCATCGGTTTTGTCTGTCCTATTCGTCTATAGGGTACTTATATGTTGAGTTCTTGTCTGTGCACAGTAGCGTTTTTTACACAGTACTTTTTATTAGTTAGTTCTAACTTTTCTATTTAAATATTGCACAGTGGGCACTTTTTAAGGAGCAGCTTCCAATTTCGTTGTTCTATGTATACTGTGAATGCTGTGTATAATGACAATAAAGGCTTTCTATTCTATTCTAAAAAAAAAGCAGATGTTTGCACAATTTAATTGCATTATTATATTATCATCCTAAGCATGACTATAGAGTTTTAAATACAAAAAGTATTGAAAAACAAGTTTAAAATCCACAGAAAAAAATCACTATCAAATTTAAATCACATTTAGAATTTTTTAGTTTTTTTAACAGTACATGACTTCATCATCATTATGTGCAACAAAATTAGTCCCATTATGTTATTGATTATATAAATAATCAGTTACTCATTCAGTGCCGTGTTAAATTCAGGGAATATGTTTTTAGTGGAAACAGAAAATTATAAAACCATAAAATAGTAATATATTTATAGTATTTAGAAAAGTTCTTTTTTCAAATGATTTCCAGCACATGATTTTGTAAAGTACCACCACTGAATTATAACTATTTCACAGGGTTTAATTTGTGATGGGTTTTACGATTTTCACACATTGATTTCACAAACATTTGAATAGTAATTTCCATTACAAATAGCTGTTCCCTGCCAAGAAGGGAAAACAAAATACACACCTGGGCTTTTACCTGGCAGGCTGCCTCAGTGTTGTTACAGGTGCATAAGAAGGCTGTGTTTTTTCCCATTATTCTGCTCCCTGTAGTAAACCAATGATCATATTCCGATAATCAGTCAGTTTGTAGATGATGGACGATAGGACGGGACACAGATGGAGATGAGATAATCTAGAGAAGGTATGAAAAATATGTCACATCTTCATGCTCAAAAAATGCACTTTCCTCTAACTCTGTTATTCTGTCCATTAGCTCAATATTAACTGTCTGCACCAGTGTAGCATTCACTTATTTTTCACCGGAGTTATCATCACACAAGTCCGGAGAGTCATTTTACAATTCTAATTACAAAAGTTCAAATCACATACATTACTCTTTAACTGAGTGTTGTTCATTTATAACTTAAACAATGTAGATCTTAATGTTAAAACACTACAACATTCATTCATTCATCCTTTATCTCTAACCCTTATCCAGTTCAGGGTCGCGGTGGGTCCAGAGCCTACCTGGAATCATTGGTTGCAAGGCAGGAATACACCCTGGAGGGGGTGCCAGTCCTGCACAGGGCAACGCAGACACACACACACACACACATTCACTCACACCTACGGACACTTTTGAGTCGCCAATCCACCTACCAGACACAGGGAGAACACACCAACTCCTCACAGACAGTCACCCAGAGGAAACCCACACAGAAACAGGGAGAACACACCACACTCCCCACACTCATGTTCTCCCCGTGTCTGCGTGGGTTTCTTCCGGGTGACTGTCTGTGAGGAGTGTGGTGTGTTCTCCCTGTGTCTGCGTGGGTTTCCTCCGGGTGATTGTCTGTGAGGAGTGTGGTGTGTTCTCCCTGTGTCTGCGTGGGTTTCCTCCGGGTGACTGTCTGTGAGGAGTGTGGTGTGTTCTCTCTGTGTCTGCGTGGGTTTCCTCCGGGTGACTGTCTGTGAGGAGTGTGGTGTGTTCTCCCTGTGTCTGCGTGGGTTTCCTCCGGGTGACTGTCTGTGAGGAGTGTGGTGTGTTCTCCCTGTGTCTGCGTGGGTTTCCTCCGGGTGACTGTCTGTGAGGAGTGTGGTGTGTTCTCCCTGTGTCTGCGTGGGTTTCCTCCGGGTGACTGTCTGTGAGGAGTGTGCTGTGTTCTCCCTGTGTCTGCGTGGGTTTCCTCCGGGTGACTGTCTGTGAGGAGTTGGTGTGTTCTCCCCGTGTCTGCGTGGGTTTCCTCCAGGTGACTGTCTGTGAGGAGTGTGGTGTGTTCTCCCCGTGTCTGCGTGGGTTTCTTCCGGGTGACTGTCTGTGAGGAGTGTGGTGTGTTCTCCCTGTGTCTGCGTGGGTTTCCTCCGGGTGATTGTCTGTGAGGAGTGTGGTGTGTTCTCCCTGTGTCTGCGTGGGTTTCCTCCGGGTGACTGTCTGTGAGGAGTGTGGTGTGTTCTCTCTGTGTCTGCGTGGGTTTCTTCCGGGTGACTGTCTGTGAGGAGTGTGCTGTGTTCTCTCTGTGTCTGCATGGGTTTCCTCCGGGTGACTGTCTGTGAGGAGTGTGGTGTGTTCTCCCTGTGTCTGTGTGGGTTTCCTCCGGGTGACTGTCTGTGAGGAGTTGGTGTGTTCTCCCTGTGTCTGCGTGGGTTTCCTCCGGGTGACTATCTGTGAGGAGTTGGTGTGTTCTCCCTGTGTCTGCGTGGGTTTCCTCCGGGTGATTGTCTGTGAGGAGTGTGGTGTGTTCTCCCTGTGTCTGCGTGGGTTTCCTCCGGGTGACTGTCTGTGAGGAGTGTGGTGTGTTCTCCCTGTGTCTGCGTGGGTTTCCTCCGGGTGACTGTCTGTGAGGAGTGTGGTGTGTTCTCCCTGTGTCTGTGTGGGTTTCCTCTGGGTGACTGTCTGTGAGGAGTTGGTGTGTTCTCCCTGTGTCTGGTAGGTGGATTGGCGACTCAAAAGTGTCCGTAGGTGTGAGTGAATGTGTGTGTGTGTGTGTGTCTGCGTTGCCCTGTGCAGGACTGGCACCCCCTCCAGGGTGTATTCCTGCCTTGCAACCAATGATTCCAGGTAGGCTCTGGACCCACCGCAACCCTGAACTGGATAAGGGTTAGAGATAAAGGATGAATGAATGAATGTTGTAGTGTTTTAACATTAAGATCTACATTGTTTAAGTTATAAATGAACAACACTCAGTTAAAGAGTAATGTATGTGATTTGAACTTTTGTAATTAGAATTGTAAAATGACTCTCCGGACTTGTGTGATGATAACTCCGGTGTTATCATCACAACAAAGTGACAGCAACCTGACCCATATACAAGATCTCCACTGACCCTACAAATCTTCTTCATTAACATATACATGTTCCGTTAACTTTTCAGCACCCAAACTCTTGTGGTCCTGGGGCCATTGCTGATCATTTGTTGGCCCTAAACTGTAAATATAAAAGGCTAGGTTATTTTAATCAGGAAATCATTTCTAAATGTTCTACAGCTGATACTGGATATACTTTAATAAGCACAAATTCAGGGGCCACCGGTGATTTGGTGACACTTATGCAACCACTTATTTCACTCATAGCTAGAACAGAACAGAACGAATACAGTCAAATTTCACCTAGACCTCTATAAAACTCCAGAATAAAGACAAATACCACTGCAGTGTCAATACTGCAATAATTTGACCACGAAACCTAAAAAGCCTAATGTTTTACTTATTCACTTTAACCACAAGATGGCATTCTCTTTTTCTTAAAGTTACTCATATGTCCCTCTCAACCACACACAACCTATACTTTATATAATGATTAGCATCATCATGTGTCCAGTTCCAAAATGTCTAAAGTAATCTGAACTTATATATTACTTCATGTGTACGGTTTTTCAGATCAGGAAAACGGAACCTCTGATGAGAACAAATAATGTTTGTGTAAACCATCAGAAAGCTAAAATATATACAGAGAAAAACACCACAGACCTTGCCATTTAGACAAATCCAGGACGACTGATGTATGCAGACATTGTGAGGTGTTCTAATTAGGGGCCATGTTCTTCCCAGACATGACAACAATCATTACAGACAAAACAAAGTAGTTAAGAGCTTCAAAACATGTTTCTTCAGTGGTTTTTTGACCACAGTGTATCATTTATGAATTGGGTATGTTTGTTATTGCGCAGTGAATGATGGGACAGGGTCAAAGGCTTCAAGTTTAGCTCTCCTAAAAACGAACAAGTATTAAAGCCTTGCGGTGATTCTTTCAAATGGGAAATTGAATCATAGTGGCTAAAGTGGAACTTTATTGTCCAGTTAAGATGAATGGTAGACAGATTTGAGATGGAAATGACATTTCCTGACCATGCGGAATAACAAAGGCACAAGGGATAATGCTTTTCAAAAACTGGACAATGTGCGCTCTTTCGGTCTTGACTCAAACCACATGTCTGAGCCAGGGTTAAACTCTTTTTCTGTTTTCACATCTGCTGCATGGAAAAAGGCCTGTGAAAATGAATCAGTATTTATTTGGTTTTCCGGTGCAGTAGTATGTGAATACCACAAACTTAATTACAGTACAAACAATGTTTTCAATGCAGGATCGTATTTGAATGTTTAAGTTTAAACATTAGATTTATATGATTTTTGCATTGCAGGAAATGGTAGAGATCCCTGCTCCATACGTCATGGTGATGTTTAGGTTATATCAGTTAACAATGCCAAAACTCGTTAAGTGGGATGTATTCATTTACCAGCTTCAGTCTTGGCCTTTATTACAGCATCCCTCTCTTTATCCAAAGATCTGCCCTCACTTTGCCCTCAGTTATCTACAGAAATATGGTGTAGAAGTTTATGGCATTTCCTGCTTCTCACTTTTGTGGTTGGTTTTATGGTTTAAGAAAAAATAATGGTGCAATACTCAACCTAATAGGTTCACTGCATATGTGTACGATTCCAGACTACTCCATCTCTTACTGTACATTTTAACAACCTCTCTCTCTGGCCCTTTGAACATTGGATAGTTTCTGCCCAAATGACTGCTACTGACCAAAAACATTTAGTTGTTCATCATAAACTACAAATGTGGAACTGCAATATAAGGGTTTCTAATAAAACGGCCAGTAAGCAGTTGTGTGGTCTCAATCAAGTGTAACAGTGACTCTCGCTGTAAAGATTGATTCAGCACTGTTGAATTTTATTGTGCACTGCCCCCAGAATGACGAACCGAACACCAGGGAGCAAGGCCCCGTGCCCCAGAGGTCACCTTGATGTCGAAGTCAGTGGGGTGCCCGCTGGACGTCAGCATTGCGGAACATGAAAAAGCCCCTTGACCCAAAGAGCTTCCTCTGATGCCTCTCTGACTCATGCTCGTGAGGAGAAGAGCAACAGGAGTCATCGGAGATCAAGGAGAATACAAACAGGTCATGAAAACAAAGAGCCTCTGGGCAGTCTTTAGTCTTAAAGGCTCAATCAGGAAGTTACAAACCAGCATTGTCCCCAACTGTAGGAGTAACATTGAAAGAAAATAATAATGAAGTGATAGTTGCCTGTGGTACTTATAGAATATTGCTACAATACAAGGTGTTAAATATATACAAAAAAAGAGTGATTTCACCACAGAAATCAATAGGCTTAAACATTTCTGGGGGTCCTCTGCTAGTAATTCCTTCATTCATTCATTGTCTGTAACCCTTATCCAGTTCAGGGTCATGGTGGGTCTGGAGCCTACCTGGAATCATTGGGCACAAGGCAGTAACACACCCTGGAGGTGGCGCCAGTCCTTGGCAGAACAACACACACTCTCATGTTTGCTCCGCTAGGAATTACTGATATTAATGTACAAAATGAACGATTGTTTAACGTGTAAAAGTTAACAGACATGTTACAGTTGCTCTGTATGTTGCAATATTCAAATCTGACCATTCAGTTGCACCGATTCTAAGCGTGCCTTTAAACCTATGTAGGTTCAGTTGATGTCTATCCTTTCAAGTTCGTCTATTAAACTGCATAAGGGCAGCCCTGTATTCATCAGCATTTTGTTTGTCATTTACCACAACTTGAACAATGGGATGAAACGCTCTCCAAGGACTGTCAGTGCCCCCAGCTGGGATTCACGGACGTGCCTTTTTGGATGCAGCCTACTGCTCCAAAACCACAGAGGAATTGTGCCCCTGGCGAATCAGGACACACAAGTCTTTTGTAGATTGTTTGGTGCATGTGGTCCACACATTTTCCCCTCTGTGGCTGTAGCGCTCTTTCCGGACAGAGTACACACTCATCCAAGGGCCAAGACACACAGATGCACCCAGGCTGTCTAAGTGGCTGCAGTGGTGTGTGTGTGATCTATCAACACACCTGGACACCGTTGGACTGCAGTTGATAGGAAATTTACAAGATGGCTTCAACACAGCGCAGTTGGACTGCCATGGAAAGCTGTGCTGCTGGGGGGACGCTTTTTAATCTTCAGTTAAAAGCATACGTTGAAACTCTTTTAGCTCAAAGGTGGGTTAAACAGTTGAAAGTTTTGGGTGCTGATAAATATTGACATCACAACACGGCAATGACATGGGTGGGCTTTGGGACGTTTTTAAAGTTAGCCTTTTCACTACTAGTTTCATTATTTGGACGGTATTTTGTTAATGAGTAACTTATAACGCAAAGGCACAAGCAAAAACGCTCATTCATTAAAAAAGTATTGAAGAACCCAGTGTCCCCCAACATTCCATGGACACTATGTAGGATTAGTGCTAGATGGAAAGCAATAAATCAGTTTTGAAGACTTTCCTCACCTCCATCCCTGTCAGCTGTGGCCATGGCAGTTTCGGTAAGATTCGTGTTTTATACGGAGGTAATGAAAAGTTTATGGAAAACAGGTGGGCATCAGATGACTTCCACAGCACTGGTACTGCGAAATAGCTGAATATGGGAACAGGATATATGCTTTAAAGCAGGGCTGGAGAATAAATCAATATCAATATATATCGCAATATAAAATGTTTCAATAACAATAATATGATTTTTAAAACACATTTTCTATATTTTTAATATACATAGTTCACATCATGTGTTAATGACTGACGGTCGTTGCAGTGCGCCCATTTCAATGCCATCAATTGTAAAATTTGTTCAAAGATATTAATATTGACAAAGCCAAGACGTTTATGTTTCTTGACAGTTTTTTTCTGTGGCTTTTACACTGTTTATATCGATCATATCGACTGACATTTGGAAATATACCGTGATATAAATGTTGGTCATATTTAAAGCAACCCATCTAAATAACATATTGTGTGATGATTTCGGTGAATATTTAACACAGTGCTAATGGAGTAACGTTAACCAGACCCATGTGATTATTTTGTTCATTGCTTGCGTTTCTTTAACACACTTTCTTTATCTATTGTTATTTACTAGATACCTAGATTACAAGGACGCTTTACAATCCACACTGTTCAGAACGCTCAATCCACACACACACTGGTGAGAAGCGGCAGCCAAACACACACAGCGTACTCTCGACCAGGAACGACCGTCCACCTGGAGAACTGCATCGGGCACTAGGGTTTCACCCAGGACAGAGCGCCAATCCATATCTGGGCTCACACACATTCATTCATTCACATACACACTCATTCACTCACACAGCAGGACAGTTATTAGAGAAGCCAATTCACCTACCCTCCATGTTTTTGGACTGTGGGAGGAACCCGGAGACCCCGGAGGAAACCCACGCAGACACAGGGAGAACATGGAAACTCCACCCAGATGGGACTTGAACCCAAGATCCCAGCCCTGGGAGGCGAACGTGCTCACCACTAAGCCACCGTGCCGCCCAATCTTATTAATCTAGACATGTGTTTTATTATGTATTGTTTCATATTATTTTTGAACGAGTGTGTTACTATAGCAGACACATTGTGTCAGAATTAACATCTGAATGGAATTCTCAAACAGAGAGGGAGTGATCAAATCCACAGATAATCTGATTATAATTTCTGTAATTAGGTCAATGTTTGATCACTTCTGACATCTGTAAGTCACTTTTTAATGTTCTCTTTGTGTGACTGTAGGCAATGGGGAGTTGTGAACAGAGGAGTTGCCAGATTGGTGGGAGAAAGTCAAATTTCCAACTAGTCAAATAGTCCTGAGGAAACCCCCTTTACCTCTCTTCACCTCTTTGTCCCTCCTTCCCTTGTTTTTTGTTTCATCATCTCTTTCTTTCTCTCTCTCTCTCTTTCTAAATGACACAGTATGAGGTGGGTAGTTGAGTCAGAGCATGTCTGCCTACGTGGGCGTGTGTGCGTGAGTGATCATGCAACTTTGCGTCCAGCGTGTCTCCTTATTATTTTTTTTGTGCGCGTTTCTGAACATGTTTTTTTTAGAGAAAGGCCGAATGAAAAAGAGAAAGCCTGCATATCACTTCTATCTGTGGTCAAGATCTAGTGGATGAAACATTGCTTGACCACACTACGTGGGCATCATCATCATCATTATCATCATCTTCCCTGGGCTATGGAATAGACCACGGGGTGTAGGTACACACAGTGTGAGCGCCACTAATATGAGAATGACACCTCTGCGCCCACACATGGCCTGTTCCTCACCAATCACAGTCACTCACCAAGGCCTGGCGGGTGGGCGGACGCATCACGCAGGCTAAGTAATGAAGGTGTTGATGGAGAACACCACCGTTTTCACACGTCACACTGGGCAGATTGGTCATAACTGAAAAAACACAGAAAAGGAATGAAAAAAAAAAACACGACCTGTGTCATCAGTAAATACAGACAGAAATAGATGATCACACGTAACTGTAATGAAATGAATCGCCCGAGACACATATTAATTAACCAACATGTTCCCCACAGATATGCACCTACATACAATAAGGCCCTAGTGGCATTCTAGGGGAAAAAAATCTCTCATTCCTAACGATGGAAATTATCCATTTCTCTCCAGAAAAAACATACACACACTGGCAGAACAGATGATCCACATCCTCATAAGAAAAAACCCACACTTCCAATTAGCATGGTCCTTATTAGCTTTAGATGAACGATCCCCCAAGGCATCTTGTGCAAGAGTGCAGGCCTGGCAACCCACACAGAGTGCACACACATGTCCACTTTAACTGGCAGCCAAACTCCACTGTGGTAGTTTAATGCTCTAAGAAGGCAAAGTCTTTTCAGTGCTGCTACATGCACTGGGCCCACAAGTCTTGATAATGTTAGTGTAACTCCACAACCCATAGGAAGACGGATTTCCTTTCAAGTCATGGTTGCTCTCAACGGCCTTTATTCGTCAAAGCTGCATAAAAGTGAGCGCAGACGTGACCGCAGTTCATACGTTCATAGAACGTGGAAACAAGCAGAAATTTCAGCGCAGTTGATGAATCAGCTTTAGTGCTTGAGATCAAGGTCCAGTGCCTATTTTACATATCATTTACATAAAACACACCACCCTAATTCAAGCGGATATTTCAGTAATGAGTAAATTAAAAGATGAAATCCAGAGGGATATGAAACAATGACTGTGTTCTTAGCCGGAGCTTGAAGTCGAGCAGTGTATGCACTGCTCCGCCTGCTGACTAATATTTATAGCATTATTGTTATGACACCTGCAAAGAATAAAGCATGAATTAAACAAAACAGGTTAGAGTGATTCAAGATGGTAGAATGATGTGATGTGTTCAAAGCTTACTGCAATGTTTTAGATGCATTTACTGCAATAACTGTGTATATAGTTTATCATGATTATATCAGTAATAAAATAAATAATAAAACCATATTGGAATATGACTCAAAAACACGTTTCTTGTCACACTGTGATTACACTTCTGTTATTAACCTCAATGTATCACTCATTCGTACCAGATGTGATTTTACAAAAATGAACCTGGATAGTTATAAAACAGTCATTTAATGATCAGACTGGAGCAAAGTTTACAACTTGGATGAAAATGGGCCATTATTTTTTCTCTCTTTGGGCTTTGGGGTTGTTTCTCAGAATCATTCCAAGTTTTATTATCTCTCAATTATGCTGCAGCATTGATTTAAATAAAAATATTTACATTTATTAAAAATAAATGTAACAGATTTATTTACCAAAATTTTGGATCACTGACTCATAAACACAGTATGTCCTTTTCAAAATAATTTGCAGATTTAGAAATGTTCAGAGGCAGTGACAGAAACCAAAGCATTCAATGTGTTAATGTCTACATAACAAAGTGCTAGTAGCTCTGAAAGAGCTGTAAGTAGAGTCCATTTAAAACTGAACAGGTGGAGACTAGCCACAGGATCCTTCAACCTCTAGCCTCCTCCTGTTCAGTGTTAAACTGACTCTACTTATAGGTCTTTCAGGCCTAATAGCACTGAATTAGACACTTGACGAAAACCTAGCGCTGAATAAGCCATTTTAAGTAATGACCAAAGAGCAGTGTTAAGGGGTTACAATCTGATAAGAGGAGATAATTCAGCCCTAATGTTATGTGATCGGGTATAAACCCACATGTCTTCCCAATGGCAACAACATCAAATTCATTCCAATCACCGACCCTGTCAGGGAGAAGACGGAGAACAGAGTGGTTCCAGTTTTGCTGAAAGACTTTCTTGAACAGGACCATGACGCCGACTCACACACCCGCAAAACAATACACACTCAGCTGCCAAAGGACAAAAGCATAGCACATACCTGGCCATACCAGTAAAAACACTTCTAAAACAAAATCTGCAACCTTCCAGGCACTGCCGTTGAGTCATGGCTGACACCCCCCCAAACCAAGAAGCCACAAATATTATCTACAAAACCACTGACACCTGCTGATATGTAACTAAATCTTACTTACACACGAATGGCATGCAACCAATAAACACGCAATAAACACTTGGACTTGAAGCTGAGCCACGGCACATTAGCTTTCTGACCTGCTTCAAAGCTTTATGACATCAAAGACCGATGATGAATCGATGTTTTTGGCAAGAGACACTGAGCTCATGTGTTCACTTGTGATTACGGGTGGCGAAGTCAGACACCATATAATCTTATTATAGATGTTTACTGGGGAATGTATATAGCACACAGCATGTTATGTACACACAAAGGACTAAGTGATGAATTGCCTCCTCCAGATCCCACTCTGTGATTTCAGTGAACTATGTAGGAGTAAGTTTAACACTGCTAATTTAACAGTGTAAATATTTTTGCTCAGTAACCTTTTCTTTTACTTAGTTCTTTAGATAAGAAATGTGTTTGAACACGCTTTGATTATTTAATCACCGTACGGACGTCTGTGTTACTCTTACGTTATGTCAGTTATTCGTCTTTTGGATCTGTAAAAGTGTAAGTAATTATACTTCATCACGTAACAGGTTTTTAGAATAGAACTGAATTACAGTTACGCTACACTAGCATTTTGGTTCTTTTAATTAGGAGACAGAGGAGTTTAAATTAATAATAATAATAAACGTTCACTACAAGAAAGCTAAAAACACAGTGTATTGAAATAATACTGGCCTATTATGTTTAAAGCTAATTAACAACCAGAAAGTTCATTCATTAATTCATTATCTGTAACCCTTATCCAATTCAGGGTCGCGGTGGGTCCAGAGCCTACCTGGAATTATTGGGCGCAAGGCGGGAATACACCCTGGAGGGGGCGCCAGTCCTTCACAGGGCAACACACACACACATTCACACACTTTTGAGTCGCCAATCCACCTACCAACATGTGTTTTTTTTGGACAGTGGGAGGAAACCGGAGCACCCGGAGGAAACCCATGCAGACACGGGGAGAACACACCACACTCTTCACAGACAGTCACCCGGAGGAAACCCATGCAGACACAGGGAGAACACACCACACTCTTCACAGACAGTCAGGCCCCTGTGACACTACCTGCTGCGCCACTGTGCCGCCCCCAGAAAGTTCAGTGGTTGCTATATTGTTCAAGACCCCCTCCAGTTAAACAGTAATTTACCTTGTTAAAATGTCAGATTGTGTTGTTTTTTTCACACTAGAATATGTATGGTGTGCAAAATTAACAGTCAGTGCCATTGCTGAGCATTTCCTCTTTGAAACGGCAGTGGTCCACTTTAAAATTCCCGTGTCTTAAATTCTCAAATTCTGATGACCAGAGTGTCTTACATCATAATCCAAAGAAACCAATTCTGTAAACTTGTGGGATGTGGCTTTCGAGCTGCAGGCGAGTTGTCGAAGAGTGAGTGGAGAAACTTATATGTAATTTCATATTAATTGAACCACACATACTGAATGAGAATGAGTTGTAGGTTGTAATCATCAAAACACATAATTTTGATGATGATAGACTAATCATAAGTGTTTAAACTTCTACCAGAATGTGTACTGTAGTGTCAGCTTGCAGCAGCGGTATTAACATTTTGAATTCAGGGCGTCTTCTAATATATTTAATCAAGCTTTAGTAGGCTTTTTGTTCACAGCGCTAATGCAGGCATTTTTTTTTTTTTTTTAACTCAATTCAGGTCTGAACCTCTCAAAAACAGGCATGATGCCAACTACCTCTGCGTGATTTCAGAGGTATCACAGAATCACAGCAAAATATGAGCAAATCAAAAAAATAACAAAATGGAGTGTAAAATCATCCAATGGAATCATTTAACTAGACCCCAAGCACCAAACAGCAACCTTAGATGGGCAAAACTGCCCATAATCTGCCATGACTCCATGTGTTTAGTGGTGTCGTTTTTCTAAAGGAAGTTGAATAAGGCGATTTGGAATAGACTGAACTCAGAACAAGAGTTAAACTTCTCTGAAACAGAGAATAAGCTGCTGAAAGAATTGTGTATTCCACTCAGTGACTCACTGCAGAGCCTGGGGAGTGAGTAGCAGGCTTCCACAGTGCCGTATGCCTCAGACCCCCTGTAGCTGGGTCTCAGCCCCCTCTGATGTGGCCACATATATCATCATCCCGAGAGGGCCAAAAAGTGCACAGAAGTGCTCACGCCAGTGAAGCTGGAGTCATTTGATGTAGAATCTTTACTTAGAAAATGTTTGAGAAGGAAAAACAGCTTATGGTCATATCACAGAACGGACTGTGGCTTAGACATAGTTATTCTTGGATGATGCTACGGTATATCTGGGGGTACTTTGGCTTTCATGAAGTCAGAGTCTCTTTTCCTGTGATCCCTCCTCCATGGAAAGTTGCACAAGAGCAGGACGAGAGATTTAAAGTCATGTTCAAATATCCAAAAACTAAAATGGATGCCAGCAGCCGCCAACAGATAAGAGTTCTTATTGTTGTAACCCATTTCCATTTCAAAAAAGTAATATTCTAAAGGTCTAACTTTGCATACACTTCTCTTTAGACTCCAACTCACTGAAAATCAACATAAAGTTTCAGAAAGTTGCTAATAGCTTTAACCTTAACCCTTAGGTCAAAGCGAAGACACCAAAGTATACGTAAATGCATAATTCAACCTGAGATTGAATTTACAGAAGTCCCAGTAAAACAATAAAATGCAAATACAACGATATTAGTTTCATGCAAAATTGACATCAAAGAGTTTTCCCAATGTTAATAAAAACTGTATTAGGAGCAGTTTGTCTTTACTGAGGAAAATATGTGTCTGGATTCATTTGTAGTAAATGGGTTGACTGGTCAGCACCTCAACCACATAATGTATTTTGCAGTTCTTTTGTGCAAATTGCTCGGGGTAACTGTCTGTTTGCCATAGAAACAGGAAACAAACTTTGCGGAATTGGCAAAAACAACAAAGTCCTAAAACTACATTGCCTAGTCCTGGTTCATTATTTTCGATGGCTGCTGCTGAAGTTTGAGAATGAGTAAGAATAATCAGTTTTTAACAGAAACAGAGGGAAACGCACCAATAATATAGACACTCGATGTAAACTTCTGCCAAGCCTCTAGCCTGGAGCTTTTGGCATGGTATAATTTACCAAGGTTCAGCCTAGTCTTACACATAAGTGGCCTGCTCTCCAGTGAGCCGTTCCAGTGGCTGGAATGTTTGTCAATCACTGGATTTTCTGCACCACATCAGAAGAAAAGTCTGTAAGTGATGCCTACCATTTGTCATGAGGCTGGTGCCCAAATTCAGCCATGAATAAAAAAAAACCCCACAAAATTAGACTCAGACAGTTGAGGTTTCATACATGGAAAAATTAAACTAAAGAAAATATAGGGAAAAAAGGTCTTATAGTCTTAAAGTCTTACATGATCCGTATAGGAGGACTACAACTATAGGAATAAGCAGTAATACAGAGAACAAACATGTGGGACCTAAATCATGTGATCAATTCTTAAAGTGAAATAACATTCTAGTATATCTTGACATTCACAGCACATTGAAGTGAACTTAAGACATGTTTTTCATAAATTGTACCATCCAGATTCACCCAATATGTCACATATCACGAGGCGGACTGACGGAGGCGGACGCACACGCTTCAACACAGATACTTTATTAACGAAAGAACAAAACAAACACAAACGAACTTGAGGGCAAACACGACGACTGAATAAATGAAAGGGCTTGAAACAACAACATGAAATGAGGCTGCGAAAACAAGGAACAACTGACTAGAAATTAGAACAACACGAAACAACACGACTTGGAATTGGAATAACACAAAACAAATGACCGATGAAAGGAAGTGACACAAGGGAACTTAAATACATGAACAAACGAGACACATCTGAAACAGATAACGAGGGTTAAGGACAAGGAGGCGGAACAAAGGCATGGACAATAACAGACAGAGCCATGTGCAGAGAGAGCAGGCAGGGAAAACAGGCATGACAGGACGAGGGCGTGACACAATGACTTCTTGTGTCTTCTTGTATCTCCAATCATGGCATAAAAGTGTCTAATTCAGCCACTTGAAACGACAGCATTTATTTCCTTATATTTTTGTCTGGGGTCCACTTTCCACATACATGGCATTGAGCTACTTCTTAAAACTACAACCGACAATAATCGAATGCCCTAATGGCGTGTCACATCTGGTAAAAATAAAAGTCAGGTGGATGGTGTAAGAGCTATGCCATTGGTCCTCAGGTTTTTTCCAGCAGAAAATTTGCACTTCCGTTAATTTCTGGTGTCTTGAATGCAGCAAGGGTCTCTGGGGAAGGTGGAGCCTCCCACGCTGAGCCAACTGCTGTTCCCCGAATCTAAAAGAGTAGATATAGTGGCAGCAAAATTGCACAGAACTTACAAAGCTCTTACATGGAAGTCACATTCAGCAGACCTTTTATTTTATTGTCTGAGCATTGTGTACTCTTTGTAAAAGCCATTCCGTTCGCATAATCACACTTGTGAGCTGTTCCAATAACACCTTCCTTTTAAAGAGGAGGAATGGACTCGGATCATTGAAGGTGTTTACTTACAGTAGATTCAGCGATCTGTGTTGGCAACTCCGCAGCCACACGTGTATGAGCAAGAAGCATCAGCACATAATACACCCAGCTGGGAGTGTGGGAGGGGTAATAGGTGTAGGGGAGCTGAGGGCAATCTTCCGAGGGCAGATCTATAATGATGTTATTATTTTTCCTCTCTCTGAGGAGCGTAGTGGGCAGAACTGAGAGAGAGAGAGAGAGAGACAGAGAGAGAGAGAGAAAGGCCTGGTTCTAAGTGGGTTGCAGTGGAGGGTGGGTATGTGGGGGTTATGGCAACACCGTTGGGACAGGGAGGACGATGAGAAGCATGTTGCTGCCTCGTGACGGATATGTCATCATCACTACAGAGGCCTTGGCCAATGGCAGACCTTCACTTCCCAAGCCAATTTATCAGCTGAAAAATCTCTACTTCCTCTGCATTTCTGCAAACACATTATAATGTTTAGACATGCAGGACATTTATTTAATCCCTAGTATACATTATTAAGTATTAGGAAATAAAACAATACACAGGAGCCTCAGCAAAACCATTTAAACGATGCTAACTGTTCATTGCTAACTGTGCCGTTCATTAAATTCTATTATAGCTACTTTCTGAGTCAGCAGGGATATTTTTTAAGTGCTTTGTGTAAACGCCTCCAAAGATCAGTCTTTGATTGTTGCATTTGCTTCTTCTCACGATCCAAGTTATTGATATTACTCCACGTTTGACGTGGGGTTCTAGTGGAATTTTTCTTCTTTTCTATTTCCTTTTCTCAATAAAATTCACCATCTCTTGATTTCTCTGAGAAAATGTAATGTTTTTGTCCAGTTAGTTTTTGGATACACATTAGAAATATATATTATGCTTAGCACTAGGAATTATTGTCTAAATGTGTTTAAAAATGAATGTTCCTAGCGTAGAATGAGGAATAACGACAATAAAAATTCAAATGAAATGAATCAGAGGTCTGTGACTGGCGAGGGAATTGGCCTGTTCAGTTCTGCACTAAGTACTACCTCACATTTTTGATACGCTTACTTCCTTACACTAATCAGTACTAAAATATGTAGCCTCACACTGTGGATTTGAACTGAAAACCACCATTAAAGAAATAAGATCCAGAATAATTAAAGCCAAGCAGAAAACCTGGTCCAGAAATAATAAATATATAATAAAGCAGGCTTTTTGTGATTAGGCCTCAGTTCCCACACTACGGCATGTGGGAATATTTGCATATTAAGAGCTGTTGTGTAAAGTACTTTGAGCATGCTGTTTACTCTAAGCATTTCAGTGTAATAAGCTTTTGACAGACTCATTAAATCAGTTAAACGGAGCTCAGTACTAATTGTGCCTCTCTAATTTGGCCTGCACTTGATTCTAATAAACACTGAGACCCCCATTTAAAAATCAGAACAACATGTTCAGGCTTTTGTCCCAGACGGCGGTTAAATCGTGTAAAATTCTGCAAAATGCTGTTTCATTAGCTTTTAAAACATGATCTGCTTGTTTAAAATGTATTAAAAGTTCAAAGGTTTTAGTCACATATTGCAACCAGTCCTGTGTTCTCAGCATTTGAAGGTCAAAAGGTCACTGATGGATTGTAAGACAGTGTAACTCTATTCTTACCTTCGTTTTCATTACTCATGTCACACACTCCTAACGGAGCACATCTAAACTCCAAACCTCTAATTTCACAGCCGTCATTGTACATCATTAATAAGCCCCCACACAGCACGTGCTTCATCCTAATGGAGGGGTGTAATTCACAGAGAGGAGTGTGGCAGATATGAGGTTTGAGCAAATGTTTCAGTCATAATTAGATGACGCATACTCTGACTCTGATAAACCTGTGACAATGGTGACGCATGTACAGTAAATTATAATAAACATAGCGCTAAAATGCAGGTTTTGCATGCAGATGATTTATCTTTTAGATCATTTGCATACTTGTCCACGTGAGCGTGTGCTTTCTTGCCTGCCATATATGTGTTTGTACATAGTATGTGGAGGTGGCACACATGGCATTAAACTTTAATCACCCACAATTGCTGTGGGAGTGAGTCAGCATCTCTAGTATCATCAGAGGAAGGATGCATCTGAGGCCAGCTGCCACCGCCGCACCATGTGCAATTCACCATCAACCACCTCACTCTCTCCCCTTTGTTGTGCCACTGGGCAACTTAATGCACAATTGGCTGGCTTCTGTATATTTAATTCAGAAACCACGTCCAGTGTAAATTCATCCATCCATCCATCCATTATCTGTAACCCTTATCCAGTTCAGGGTCACGGTGGGTCCAGAGCCTACCTGGAAACACACACACTCACACATTCATTCACACACTCACACCTAAGGACACTTTTGAGTCGCCAATCCACCTACCAACGTGTGTTTTTGAACTGTGGGAGGAAACCGGAGCACCCAGAGGAAACCCACGCAGACACAGGGAGAACACACAACACTCCTCACAGACAGTCACCCGGAGGAAACCCACACAGACACAGGGAGAACACACCACACTCCTCACAGACAGTCACCCGGAGGAAACCCACACAGACACAGGGAGAACACACCACACTCCTCACAGACAGTCACCCGGAGGAAACCCACGCAGACACAGAGAGAACACACCACACTCCTCACAGACAGTCACCCGGAGGAAACCCACGCAGACACAGAGAGAACACACCACACTCCTCACAGACAGTCACCCGGAGGAAACCCATGCAGACACAGAGAGAACACACCACACTCCTCACAGACAGTCACCCGGAGGAAACCCACACAGACACAGGGAGAACACACCACACTCCTCACAGACAGTCACCCGGAGGAAACCCACACAGACACAGGGAGAACACACCACACTCCTCAAAGAAAGTCACCCGGAGGAAACCCACGTGGACACAGGGAGAACACACCACACTCTTCACAGACAGTCACCTGGAGCGGGAATCGAACCCACAACCTCCAGTTCCCTGGAGCTGTGTGACTGCGACACTACCCGCTGAGTCACCGTGCTGCCTTGTCCAGTGTAAATCTAGCAAAAAAATGTCCAGGACTTGTAAAATATACATTATTAAAATGTACATTATACATTCATTCATTCATTGTCTGTAACCACGGTTCGTCCAGAGCCTACCCATCATCACATAATGAATTGGGCACCAGTCCATCACAGGGCACTATGTATACTCTCACACATTCACACATATAGAATTCACTATCACAACTAACAGAATTTTGCATGGCCATTCCATCTGCCAATATGTGTTTTTGAGAGAAACCAAGATTCAGAAGAGGCACCCAGGCTCTAAACAGGAGTGAGACCAAAACCATTGTATAGAAAATGGCAGTTTATAAACAGAGACCAGTACTAATGATCAATTATGAACAATGAAATTATCCTGATGTACTGTGGTTTACTATGCGATGCTTCATAACACAAATAAAGTTGACTCTGAACTGTGGGGAATGACCATTTACAGATTTATACATCAGCAGCAAAACTTTGTAATATATTCTTATATTTCTTTCATGGTCAAACTTCCTAGTTCATGGCTACAGTGCCCTGGACTAACTAGGGCTTATTCAGTCTTTTACTGGAACACAATAATAGCATGTAATATTATCTATACGTTAACCAACAGACAAATCAGAGTGGTGTGGTATGCCAAGTTTGCACAAATGGGCCTGACGCAACTGAGAAATTATTCAAAATGAACCTTTTACATGACAGTTTACTTCTAACAGGTTTTAGACCCAGAATAAAAACCTCTGAGTTGAGAAGAAAAGTTACTTTATATCCATTTTACATCTTTCACACAGCACTCCTTTTGAGTATATTGTAGTTCATCATTTGCTTTTGCTGATATAATTGGGTAACATCAGCATAACAGTGAAGTTAACGCCATATTTCATTCTTTAATGATAACATTTACAATGCACATAGTAGAGGTCCTAAAACAGAACCTTGTGGCACACCACATTTAACATTAGTAAGTACTGATGCTATTCTATGTAAATTTACAAACCGATAATGATTGGTTAGGTTGAAACGACACCTAGACTGTCTAGTAAAATGGCATGATCTATGGTATCGAATGCTGCACTCATATAGTGCTGTCTCTGTGCTGAGGTCTGAACCCTTATTGGATTTTTCAGATATATGATTTGTATTCAAATGCAAAATTAATTGTTGGTCCACAGATTTCTTTAAAAGTTTGGCTATGAAAGGTATATTTGAAAAATGTCTAGTTTAACAACATGGATCAAGCCTTGGTTTCTTGATTAAGGACTAATAAATCTTTTTGGCACACAGCCAATGCTAAGAGATGAGTTTATTATTGTCAGTTGAGAGAGTAGAGTCATTTCTGCTAAAATGTTTATTGAGTAAACTGTTGTTGCACTTTATTCAGGCAGTATAAAGCTGGGTAGTAGCTGGGGTTACTTGTGTGGTCGGGTTTTTTGTCTAAAACCTTTAATTTTATAGTAATATGTTAATTTATTACTGTTAAAGGTGTCTGAGGGTTTTATTGGTTGATTCATGGTTTACAAATTGTACTAAACAGAAAACTAGGATTATTCTTACTACTTTCAATCAAGATGATAAATTAACATCATAAAATGAAAGACAAAATATTACTAGATTTGCCATTAGACTGTTCTTTAACATACAAGCTACATTTCTTCACATTTTCTCACATTTTTTCTTTTGTCTGGAAACTAAATCAATAAAAGATCAAGTCTCTGAACTTTGTGTAGTACTGTATTAGAGTAAGATAGTGAAAGGTGCCCCGCAGTTTAAGGGGTTAATTGGTTAAAACTGGACTAGACTGACACTTAGACAGCTGTTACTGTGAAAACCTCTGAGACATGAGCCTTTGTATCTGGCTGATTCCCACCTATAAATAGGACATTTCCAAAAAATAAAAAATAAAAGTAGACAACAAGAAACAGGAAGCCAAAATCAGGATGGTAAACCTGAAACCACACTGCATGCCAAAGCCATGTAAAATGAATAAGCATTAAAAGACATCCAACTCTGTTCACATCTTTGAAAGCCCCCTGTTCTGAAAGTGAAAAACATACTTAAATCAAATCATGATCTTCAGGAGTACAACTCGTGATGTATGCGCCACATTTCATTTTACTTAGTATCATTACTGTGTGTGCACACTTTGCCCTAATGTCATTTACCACTTATTTTGTGCTCTGCCAAGTTTTTAAAATGCTTCCTCCACAAATGCTCCAACATGTCCTCAAATGACTCTTGAAACTAGATTGTAATCAAAACTGTTCTGATTTTAAAGATGCAAAAGGTTTTGGCCGCACGTCGATGTAAAATGCCAAGTCGGTTTTGCAGCACGGAGACAGGGCTTCTGAAAAAAAAAAGGCTCAATCGAATAGCGCTCAAAATATTTGAGAGAAATAATATTTAGACAGTGGCAGAGGGAGCCTGAGGTCAATGTGGCAGCAGACAATGGCTGCCTATCTCACCCACGTCACTTCCCCCTGGGCCTAGAATAACATGAGGGCAGCACTCGGCCGCAATGAATGAGGCTCACATTAGAGCCCTGTCCTCAAACCTGGCTGCTATCCCAACAGGCCAAGTGAAGCATGAAGAGTTTGGACATTAAAGAGAGACACCTCTCCTTTATTCTCTCCAAAGCCAAACTAGAAATATTTGTCCGGGTCGAATGGGGTCTGAGATCATTAAGAGATTGTTCCTGTTGGACTCAGGTAGAGCAGATATGTTATAATATATTTATCCTTCCGTTTCATTACCGAAAACCATTTTAAATACGTCACATTTTGGTAATTGACTGAAAGCATTCAGTTTATAATTTGAATATTGTCCCAAAATGTATTATTTTATAAATTCTTTAAAAAACCAAATGGAAAAAAATGAAATAATGGCACTTTTACACCAAATTTCCATTTTCAAATTTAGCCTCAAAACTGATGTTGTTTCCTGTGAAATGAAAAGGGAAACTTTTCCAGACTTTCTTATAAAAGTGTGTTATTTGGGTTTCGTTTTAGCTTTTAGAGTTTAACTAAAAAAAGCATTCACAAGGATAAAGTGTCACTAATGACTGTCAGAAAATGACATAATCGTTGTCATTACTGACATCGAACAATACTGCCTTACAGGTTGACAGCAGGAGTGGTATCATTTAAGATCCCTCAAGACTTAATTCTTAGCCATCAAGCTTAATTCTGCCATTTTGTGCATTAGTGCTCTACTCTTACCAGCCGGCAACACCTCAATCACCCACCAGCACCAAGACGACTGAATCAAGGAAGAGTACTCAGGTTGGCTTGAGTGAAAAGTAGAATCATCAAATCCCTGTGATGAGAACCGCCAAGATCAAGTCTGCGTATGGCACCCACTTTATATGTCATGCATTTACATTTACTCATTATTTACACATTAGATTCTGGAAATAAGTTTTATGCACTCTACCATTTTCACCAGCATTTTTATATCGTTTGAAAATGCCAGCTTTACATCGTGTTCAATATAAAATTGCATTGACTAATTCAAGAACGGGGCGGAACGGTGGCACAGCAGGTTAGTGTCGCAGTCATACAGCTCCAGGGACCTGGAGGTTGTGGGTTTGAGTCCCGCTCCGGGTGACTGTCTGTGAGGAGTGTGGTGTGTTCTCAATGTGTCTGCGTGGGTTTCCTCCGGGTGACTGTCTGTGAGGAGTTTGGTGTGTTCTCCCTGTGTCTGCGTGGGTTTCCTCCGGGTGACTGTCTGTGAGGAGTGTGGTGTGTTCTCCTTGTGTCTGCGTGGGTTTCCTCCGGGTGACTGTCTGTGAGGAGTGTGGTGTGTTCTCCCTGTGTCTGCGTGGGTTTCCTCCGGGTGACTGTCTGTGAGGAGTGTGGTGTGCTCTCCCTGTGCCTGCGTGGGTTTCCTCCGGGTGACTGTCTGTGAGGAGTTTAGTGTGTTCTCCCTGTGTCTGTGTGGGTTTCCTCTGGGTGACTGTCTGTGAAGAGTGTGGTGTGGTCTCCCTGTGTCTGCGTGGGTTTCCTCCGGGTGACTGTCTGTGAGGAGTGTGGTGTGTTCTCCCTGTGTCTGTGTGGGTTTCCTCCGGGTGACTGTCTGTGAGGAGTGTGGTGTGTTCTCCCTGTGTCTGTGTGGGTTTCCTCCGGGTGACTGTCTGTGAGGAGTGTGGTGTGGTCTCCCTGTGTCTGCGTGGGTTTCCTCCGGGTGACTGTCTGTGAGGAGTGTGGTGTGTTCTCCCTGTGTCTGTGTGGGTTTCCTCCGGGTGACTGTCTGTGAGGAGTTTAGTGTGTTCTCCCTGTGTCTGTGTGGGTTTCCTCTGGGTGACTGTCTGTGAGGAGTGTGGTGTGGTCTCCCTGTGTCTGCGTGGGTTTCCTCCGGGTGACTGTCTGTGAGGAGTGTGGTGTGTTCTCCCTGTGTCTGCGTGGGTTTCCTCTGGGTGACTGTCTGTGAGAAGTGTGGTGTGCTCTCCCTGTGCCTGGGTGGGTTTCCTCCGGGTGACTGTCTGTGAGGAGTGTGGTGTGTTCTCCCTGTGTCTGCGTGGGTTTCCTCAGGGTGACTGTCTGTGAGGAGTGTGGTGTGTTCTCCGCGTGCCTGCGTGGGTTTCCTCCGGGTGACTGTCAGAAGGATAAGTAAATCAACGCATGCTGTTAGCATTCAGATTTAAAGCATTCTTTGAATTCTAAGAGTAATATAAGTAGGAGTGATATAAACCCAGAATACAATGAGAAGAACATGACTTCTAAAAAAGGGATAAAAAAAGAAGTGGGCAACTTTGATGACATGACCTGTTAGTGTTGCACAATTTGATTTAGTTTGAGCTCAATTCATCCAAGTATTTCCGACACTGGTGTTGGCTGTTGAACAGGAAGGTCAATGCACTCTTTCTGTTTGCAGAATGTCTTCCTTATTTCCTGTGAGTTCACTAAATACACTGGCTCTGCACACTGTATCTACACCAGCACCACTTTTATCAGCCCAGGTCCACACTGCACACAGTCCATTAATGAACTTTAGAATATGGGGGGGGGCGCTTTAGAGTTTACTGGAGTACAGCTATTCACACTCGTAGTTATCAGCGAGATGGTAGTTGTGTTGCTTTATATCTATCTTTTCTTTCCTTAACTTTGTGTTAGGCGATATGTTACTATTAGATTGGAATACAATAATGTCTCATTGAATCCCAGGGTGTAGAGTGTTGCTTGGAACGTCTTTATTTATTATATATTTATTTTTTGTGGACTCAATTTGAGAAGACTGACCCACTATGTCTAGTCAAGGTGAATACTATGTCTGCTTATCTGATAAACGCATGGAAATATGATATTTGATCAAAAGATTAAAGATAAATTGTACACGTCTTGGAGACAACACAAAGGATCTTGTTTCACATCTGGCTCTCATTCCACTTAATCACTAAACAAAAATGATCACTACCAAGTGGGGGGTTTTGTACATATTTGGCTTCCTACATAACATCTGTGTTTAGAATACAATGGGGTAAGACATCTGAAGCCCATTGCTTTAAGATATTTACTTTCTCACAGAAACACTTCCTTCTAAAGATATTTTTTAATCTAATTTTACAGTTTGCATGATTCAAAAATAACACTTTCAAGCTGACGGTTTTGATAATTCACTGGATTCACTGGCTCCGCATGTTGGTGTTGCACTGACGACACATTTATCAGCTCAGTTCCACCTTGCTCTCATGGTGCAATAGTGGACTTTAATCATTTGTGAAACTAGACAATCCCAAGAGTTAACAAGAGTAGATTGATATGATATTAAAAGGGTTCCATTTTGTAATCATTTTGAAGTTTTAGTCTTTCTAAATGTATACTCAAATAACAGTAATGGTACTTCCTGAAACATAGCATATTAAAAGCACAGAATAACTTACAAAGCTGCAATCAAACTTCTTAACTTGTCCAGCATCCATCAGCACAGGAACTGTAGAACAATATTCTTTTCTTCTGTTCATCTAAAAAAGATTAGTACCAATATATTAATAAATAAAATTCAAACAAATAAAAACTATGTTTATTTGCTAATACATTTAAGTCTCTGTTGGGCCATATCTGTCATGATCTTCAATCATTATCTGTAATCTCTTATCCAATTCAGGGTTGTGGTGGGTCTGGAGCCTACCCAGAATTATTGGGTGCAAGGCGGGAACACACACTGCACGGGGCACCAGTCCACACTGCACGGGGCGTCCCACAAGACGACAGACACATTCACGACACTTTTGAGTCGCAAATCCACCTACCAACGTGTGTTTTTGGACTGTGGGAGGAAACCCATGCAGAAACAGGGAGAACACACCACACTCCTCACAGACAGTCACCCGGAGGAAACCCACGCAGACACAGGGAGAACACACCACACTTCTCACAGACAGTCACCCTGAGGAAACCCACGCAGACACAGGGAGAACACACCACACTCCTCACAGACAGTCACCCGGAGGAAACCCACGCAGACACAGAGAGAACACACCACACTCCTCACAGACAGTCACCCGGAGGAAAGCCACGCAGACACAGAGAGAACACACCACACTCCTCACAGACAGTCACCTGGAGGAAACCCATACGGACACAGGGAGAACACACCACACTCCTCACAGACAGTCACCTGGAGGAAACCCACGCTGATACAGGGAGAACACACCCCACTCCTCACAGACAGTCACCCGGAGGAAACCCACGCAGACACAGGGAGAACACACCACACTCCTCACAGACAGTCACCCGGAGGAAACCCACGCAGACACAGAGAGAACACACCACACTCCTCACAGACAGTCACCCGGAGGAAACCCATACGGACACAGAGAGAACACACCACACTCCTCACAGACAGTCACCCGGAGGAAACCCACGCAGACACAGGGAGAACACACCACACTCCTCACAGACAGTCACCCGGAGGAAACCCACGCAGACACAGAGAGAACACACCACACTCCTCACAGACAGTCACCCGAAGGAAACCCACGCAGACACAGGGAGAACACACCACACTCCTCACAGACAGTCACCCGGAGGAAACCCACGCAGACACAGAGAGAACACACCACACTCCTCACAGACAGTCACCCGGAGGAAACCCACGCAGACACAGAGAGAACACACCACACTCCTCACAGACAGTCACCCGAAGGAAACCCACGCAGACACAGGGAGAACACACCACACTCCTCACAGACAGTCACCCGGAGGAAACCCACGCAGACACAGAGAGAACACACCACACTCCTCACAGACAGTCACCCGGAGGAAACCCATACGGACACAGGGAGAACACACCACACTCCTCACAGACAGTCACCTGGAGAAAACCCACGCTGATACAGGGAGAACACACCACACTCCTCACAGACAGTCGCCCGGAGGAAACCCACGCAGACACAGGGAGAACACACCACACTCCTCACAGACAGTCACCCGGAGGAAACCCACGCAGACACAGAGAGAACACACCACACTCCTCACAGATAGTCACCCGGAGGAAACCCACGCAGACACAGGGAGAACACACCACACTCCTCACAGACAATCACCCGGAAGAAACCCATGCAGACACAGGGAGAACACACCACACTCCTCACAGACAGTCACCCTGAGCAGGACTCGAACCAAGAACCTCCAGGGACCTGAAGCTGTGTGACTGAGTCACTACCTGCGGCGCCACTGCATCTCCCTGTCATGATCTTAAATTTACATATTTAAATACACAGTACCTGACAATTTTGATAATACATTTAAAAACAGTATGATAACATTTGCTAGCAATGAAGTAACGGAGAGTTCTTAAGCAATGAAATTAGGATAAAGCCAAAACAAGATTAAGCAGGTAGCACTAGGAATATATATTATGCACATACACATACGCATAGTCCAGAATGTTCTTCTTAGTGAGGGTTGTGTCCACTCATGTAAACATGGCACTCTAAGTGGTATATTGCTAATTGTAATGAACACGATGGCCTGAAAACTCCTTTGTCCCTGTGTTAATCACACGGCAGATGCACTGAAAAAATCTGAGGTCAGCGCACAAACGGGCCGAGTCATGTAGGCTTTGCTTTTCCGATGCCAGCCTGTGTCTTATCTGGGCCCTTTCTCTTGTCCTGAATGCACTTTCTGTGCCCCCGGGCAGGTATTACTTTCCCGTTGGCCATGTGCAAGTTCCACATACTGCGCGCCATAAAGGAGTTCACGTCTCAGCAGAGAGAGACGAGAGGGAAAGAGGAGAGAAAGGTTCGCCGTGATAACACAGGAGCCGCGCAGTCTGTAGGCTGTCGCTCTAATTTTTCCCCTCAAACAAAGGGCCGAGTGTTAAATTTCCCAGCCACTCTCACTCCCATTGTCAAAGTGAGAAAGCCAACCAGACCGGCAGACATGATACGTTGTTCTCAGCCTTGAAAACAACAGACCACCTTGTGTGGACTCCTACTACAGGTCAGCGCGGCATGGTCGGCTTCTGAACCAGTTTTCCTTCTTTATGACCTTTTTTTTTTTTCTCGCCTGAAAATAGTGCCCACAGCCCTCTTGGAAGGCCAGTCCAAGATTAAGCTCTTGACAGCCTTTAGATAACTTTCACATCTAAGGCATTCCCAGTGGCTCAGTCACTTCTAGGGCCAAGAGTACTGTCGAATGGCTTGGCCTCAAATGGTACAAGGATGAACATTGGGCCTTTTGATCATTACGGCTGATTATCAATACAAGGATCTACAGTGACAAAACAAGCCTCCTTTGTCAAGTGGTCACTGGGTCTACAACCCCAGTGGGACTCTTAAGATGAATTAATTAACACTTTGAACTCTAAGGGACCAGCATTTTAATTCCTTAATCTTACAGCTACATCATTTATTTAACTTTCATTTTTTTAAACATCAGAAAACAGGTCATTTCAAAGCACAGATTCAATATTTCACTTACGATACATTTTCTTGTGTACGCACCACACAGACAAGTTAACGTAACCGGGTCTTTAATAAACCTGTCATTACTCTTTTACCTTTTATAGGTTTGGACTATGTTAAACAGGTTATAACTAAATAGTTCAATTGAATACAACTGTTTATGAAAAAGGCTGCTATATTTTTCTCACAGCTCATTAACAAGAACATATTGAATAAGGTAATATCGATTTTGCTTCGGTCTGTGACCATTTAGAGTCTCTCTCTGTTAATATGAATGGGAGGACGCTGGTCAAACTATGCTCTACTCCTGGACTGAACTGTGTCACACTGTGCAATATCTACTGTAAACAGGGCCTGAGTTAGGAAAGACATAATTACTCATCTATATCTGTCTTCGGCTGAACTGATTGGGCACTACAAAGACTGTCTCTAGGTGCTCCTCTGTGTTTCAGGGCCAGTGGGATGACTATATTTTCAAGACCTTTTGGACATTTTTTGGGTGGGAGGATGATATCAAGCCGTTCAAGCATGTGCCCTTGAGGCAAAGGAATGTTTGCGCTGATTTGTTTTTTCTGTTGCCCAAAAAGGTCTACCAATATGATTTGCTGCCTCATAAGGGCTCGTCTATCTCCATGCCCATCCCTCAGCACGGCCTTGCACAATCATCAGTAAATACGGACTACGGGACCGACCGATATTAACATTTTGGTGCTGACATAAATACTGATTTTAGAGGGATAAAATTACAGTCAGGGTGAAATACTTTTATGTTTTGTAGTTACTGAATATTGAAGGCTTTCTTCAGCACAAATATTTCATTAATTAAAAAAAATGTTAACAGTTTACTCAAGTAAAACACTACTCAAGTAAACCTTGGGTTTCAGTCGTGTGATTTTTTTTATCTGTGGATGAAATTTTGGGGACACAGTGTCTGATTTTGTAGCATAACATAAATATAAAATGTGTGGAAGAATGATATACTTACACAGTCCCTATCCGTTCACTGAAGAAGGTCTCACTTCATTTGAATCTCCTTATGTCAATGGAGTAAAATAAAATTTTGTCTCTTAATGAGGAGCAAAAAGCCATTATAAACTGTTAGCCACATTAGCATTTTCGTTCTAATGTCCTAATGGAATACTGGTAATATGTTAGCATTTCACTGTGACTAAATCCGAGTTATTCTTACCTAGATCATGTACAAATTTCATAACTTAATTTCAAATGTCATAAAATAACACTTAAACCATTTAAAATAAAGTGTAAAACCATTTACAGTTGGCTATATGCTTCACACCTCCCATTAAAGTAGTGCATTGTATCAGTGTAGTTGTCTTACTTTTATTATCCGTACACAGCAAAATTTCCAGTGTTAAATCAACACTATTAGTGTTAACTTTACACTGAGAGTGTTAAATTATGACACTAACAGTGTTAATTTAACACGGGTGTATTAGCTGTGTGAAGTGCACTATGTAGGGAATATGGCGCTATTCGGGACGCAGCCTGAACTTTAATAAGTGACACGGGCGGAACTGGGCTCTGTTTACAAACATGACGCAGATAAATTGGTTGGGGTTCCTCACTTTAATTTACTTAATTGTAACATCTAAATAAGAACTGGCACGTCGTATTTACATAATGTACGCTTATTACTTTACACTGATGAAGAAATTTAGGACTGAGCTTTGTCAAATTAATAGGCTAAGGCTGAGAGGTTCACTGTTTTGCTAATATGGCGAATACCATTTTATGAATGCCCCATTATGCTTTACATTAAGGATCCTACCATACACACACACACACAGAAATTCCAAAAGTAGAGAATTCTTTCCTTTTCCAAAGGAGTGTGTGGAGGACTTGGCATGTATCATTTGCTCAGTGATGATAGGAGTAATTACCTCTCCACTGCTGGGTCAGCCACTCTTATCCTTACACCACAAGCAGAGCTGCTGAAGTTGTCTCTGAAAAAAAGTGCAGAGATCTACAATCAAAATCTCACATGGACTCTAATAAAATGATTAATATCTACCCAAATCTTCAAACTAATAAGTCTTAAGCTTAGCCTATGAGCCTTTAACAATACTGCTTTCTACTACACGACTGACTGGAAAAATGACCAAAAAACCCTACCCATTTACCCTAGATTTCAGCTCTTTTACAAGGTAAGAGGTTGTAAGACTTTACCTAGTTTCGGCCACAGAGAGCCAAGAGAGTCTGGCAACGCGAGACTAGCCTTTACTCAAAGTACTGTAGTAATTAAGTTTCAGAGATTTTTAAATGAATTACTCTCCTGTTAAATTACTTTTTTTAGTTAGAAAAAACATTTGACTTCAATGTTTTACTTATTTACATAATATTTACACTTTTATACTTTTCAATACTTTTCTTAAGGAGTGAACCACTGTTTTTGCTAAGTATTAAACTTTTCTAACAATCTTCCACAGATTTAAAATAACTTGTGTGATACAGGATTGTGGACTGTTGTCTGCAGTGTGTAGGTTATTGTAGTGAACACGCTCGACACTCTAAAGAAAAGTCTTCTTTAGCAACTGCCTTAATGTGTTCTATCAGAAATCATCCTACATTTTGTTCAATATTCACTCAGAGATAAATAAATAAATAAACAAAATCTTTTGAGCCACGTGGAGAAGTTTGCAGTTGTAATAATTTTAAAGCCTTACTGAACATTGGAAATTTATTCAGTAAAAAAAAGGTACAAACATTAATTTTACGTTTTGTCATGTGAGTACAACAAAATGAGGAAATTAATATCAATAGAACAATGTTATTTTTAGAACTTAGCTTTAATGGTGAAGCAAAGAATATGCTGCAAAATAAATTAGATATAAAACATAACAAGCACATTTTTCCCATTTGTACATCAATGTATTTTCACCACCTCATGTCGGATATCTGTACATACAAAGTTAACATTTTTAATGTCCAAAAGCTTCCTTCAACGTTGACTCGTTTGTTTTTTTTTGTCAGAACAAACGCAGTTAGTTGTTCGTGTGTCGTCTGGCTCAGATACAGTTCGTGTCACCAGACTGTGCGCTAACTGGAAGTATATTCATGGACAACAGGCAGAGACCGAGAGAAAACATTGTACATTGAGAAAGTTGAGACAATGTTAAAGAAAAAAACAAAAATGAAAACTGGAATTTTGTGACAGAGATATATTTTGTTGGCCATGTCGAGTTGCTAATTTCAACTAGTACCACAGTCAGGTGGGGTAGTCTGAAGAGTTGTTCTGAAAGCTAGTTATACGTAGGTTCTTTGGTATACTCTATATATGATCCAAATGTACATATTCTTGTGTGGCTGATATGACAAGAATGTTGGTTTAGTGCAAATTCTCATCATTTTCCATCAACATTCATAATTTATAGGACATGGATAATAATAACAATAATAACAAAATAATAATAATAATAATAGTTTGGCTCCAGTAGCTGGTCAAACTACTTATTTTTCAAGTATTTTTCCATAAAAAGAAAAAGAAAAAGAAAGAAAACCAACTATTTTCTTGTTGAGAAATGGTATTTAAAAAAAAAAAAAAAAAAAAAAAAAAAACATCCAATGACAACACGACAAGTTGCATAGTTCAATTTTCTCGGGGTCATATTTCCGAGACGCTTCTCTTTATTGCAGCGCAGAGAACATGGAATGACATTTTTATCTTGACCATGCACCCATTCCCTCACACCCACCCACCCCCTTCAGATAACAAAAATATATTACGTTTTTGAGTCTTTTTTACATTTATATGAAAGTGCCACAGAGATCAAACCAAGAGTCCCCAGTAGAAGGGTCCACAAACATAACGACAAGATAAACGACAGCGTTAGAAACTGTTCGTGGGCTCACGCAAACTGTTTGTCCACCGAGGAGAAGGTGTGTTAGAGGTTCCTGGCAGCAATTATGAGCAGCCGCACTCCTCTACGATCATATTCTGAATGTCCTTTTTGATGATCTTCTGTTCTTCATTGTAGTAGAGCATGGACATGGCACGAAGGCGCGTTGGAACGCAACACGATTTGATGTTGGTGAAGGGGCTGTAGCCACGCATGCGGTAGTGGTTGATGACGGTGGAGTGGAAAGAGAGTGCTGAGCCTGTAATGCTGGACACATGACTGGGGCACTCGCCCTCGCAATAGTTGGCATGGTAGCCAGACGGCGCGATGATCCAGTCGCTCCAGCCGATGTCCTTGAAGTTCACGTAGAATTGACGTTTGCAGCAAGTGCGGATCTTGCCATCGCATTCTAGGCCACGCTTGTTGCGTCTGTGCAGCAGGTGATCCTCTGCTGGTCTTAGTGCCACCATCAGAAAAGGTCGGTGAGACTGTTCTTTCTCCTTCCCATCCCCTGAGGCGTATCCCAGGATGGGCATAGCTCCAGCGCCAGCGCACAGAGGGCAGGACACCCTCAGCCGGAGCTCAGTGGTGCCTCCTCTGTCCAGCAGCTCCTGGACACTGCGTCCCACAGGCAAAGTGTGCCATCCACTGCGCCGGGCGTCTACCGTCTTTTCAGACAACACCTCCTCCTGCTCCTGGTCATCCGGACTCGAGCCTGACCTGGGACTTCGAGCTTGTAGGAGCTTCAGGGATACCTTGCCTTTGCCTCGAATGCCTTTGGCCAACTTCAGGAAAAGCCATACGTTTGCTTGCTCCACCACGGACATGGTACCACTGTCTTTAGTGACATCGAATTTCACAACATCAGGAGCATCTCCTGCAGAGAACAGAAGAGAAAGGTTCATTAATCACCGAGGGTTGCTACCAACTCAAGTCGGAAAACTGTCACATCTCCAAATTATAACAGTTGCCTTCTTTCTGTCAGCAACCGATACTTGCAACATGTGAATAATACATGTGTCCACAGAGATGGACCAGTACGATTGCCTTGTTAACTTGGAAAATGAAGCAGAGGGGCGAAAAGAGGTCATGGCTCATGGGAGGCTACTGACCTGTGGTAATAAGGACAACAGAATACTGCTGTACCACTACAAAAGAGAATTTCCATTAGCACTAAAACATCCCTCACCTTACCACAGGCACCTTTAAAACAATTATCTGTTCCCAAACTACAGAAACAGTCAACTGATTTATGGTAAAGCCGCACTAATAAAGTGGTATTTGTTGTGTGTTTTGGAGGGCAGCCAAACGGATGAGAAACAGCTGAATGGAATCAGGACCCCAGGGGGCTTAGTAAACCAGCATAAACCAAACTCTCTCACTCTCTCTCTGTGTGAGAGTCAGATTTAGGAGCTTTCACAGTCGTTCTCCACCATCTGCAGTCCTTCGTCAACACCTAGCCCTTCTCCATAAAAACATTTCCTGCTGCTAAAATCCTGGCACTCCATTTGTGTACATAAAGTCTGTCATGTTATGACAAGGGCCTTCCCAATAACTCGCACATGACTGTGTGCTCTAAGCCCGCTCAGATTCAGTTACCACTGATGATTTATTGATCTGTGATACGCGCCGCTCTCGGCCGGCCAGACCCCACCTCCCAAAGAATAGCTGCTAATTCAATTATTTAGTCAACATGTCTGGATAAAATACATGATCTGTTATCTGAGATCGGTGAGCACGGCCCACTCACAAAACATCCCTGTTTTTAGACCCCTTTCTGTCTGACAGTGCGATGCCTCATAATGGGAACACAGGTGAGATTTTTACCAGGAATCCATGATACTTTCTTTCACCTCGTCATCTGATACAGCTCTGAAGAAAAGAGCTCTATGAAACTAAAGGAGGATTTCCTAAGCATCATTCATTCATGATTCAATCGCAACAGGTTGTCCATGCACTTAGAACAATGTCAGAGCGGATTTCTCTACTCCCTGCAGAAAAGTTGGCATGATAAGCCACCGATTACATTCAGGACTTTGTGCTCGCTCGGTGACCTACAGGGTCTGTCAAAAGTTTGGGGACACCTCCGCATCCTATTGAAGGTATGAGAACTTTGGCCACAGTTTGCACTTATATTCTGTTGCAATAATAAAGAAATGTTACTGTCCCCCAACTACAAATTTTGAGAACTTCAAAGGCACTTCACACATATGACAGAAGGAATTATTTTTGAAGTTTAAACAAAGATAGAGTGGGCCACTTTACCCATCCAATGGCGGATAACGCTGTCAAACACACAGCTTAGTGAAAGATCGAGTGTCACAACACTGATGGTGGACTGACTTTACTCAGCTTTAAATTTCCATGACACTCTCTGTGACTGATGAAGCTGTGGACCTCTGCCTTCTTCTGATTTTAGTTTAGGAAGTGTTGGAACAGTCTGAAGGGTCATTGGAGTGGTAGCTACCAGACAGTTTGAATTGTAAACATAAAAATTGCATGTGTGCCATGGTCAGTGTCTTATGCCTGGGCTGCACTATGCAAGAACTCAACCGGATTTGAGGCCAATCTCTCACAGTAATCGCAAATGGCAGATAGTTGTGTTGTGAGGAAAATCCAGTCTTTAGATCTCAGAATATTCCGTATTTAGGACCCAACATTGTGTCGTTTTTTGGGGGGGCAGGGGGCGTGAGGATATTGTGTAGGTCTCTGGTGTATTGTTCAGGGAGAATCTTGTTGTGAGTGTCTCTGATGATTAAAGAACTACAAAAAGTAAAAAACAAACCTGTGGAACCACTATTTGTGGTCCTCAACAATAAAATCATTTAAGATTTAAATATATTGTGTTAAGGGCCCGGTCTAGGTGTTAAAGACAATAAATATTTTGCCATCCCTGCAAATCATTCATGCTAAGCCATTGCCTAATTTTTTATCAATGGGTGCAAACATACACACACACCCCCCAACAAATGATAGCAGAGGGACTCAATATGCTGTTATCTATTTGCAGATGAAATGCCAACTTATTTTATCGACTCTGGTTCCTATTTGAACAAGACGTGACATTTGAGACTGCGAGTTGGACTTTATATCTTAATCTAGCAGGACCTTTTCTGTTTGTTCTCACAAATACTGAGTTTGCCGCATTTGTCCGTGTGTGTGTGTGTGTGTGTGTGTGTGTTTTATTAACCTGTGCCCCATGCATCCTCGGTGAGAAGGGCTCTTTAGTAACACTTAAGTGGCAGGGGCAATGGCAGTGGCAGACAGAGGTCATCTGTGCATGTCGTCACGTAAAAACTCAGGGGCATGACCCTACAACGTCTAATAAACACACAGTGACCGGTGAATGATTATCACTGCAAACTGCCTAGTTTATCTGTGGAGAATGAGCACACTGACCTGCATTTATGGGCAAGATTCAGCAGAGTATTAAAAAATACAACATTTCTAGCTAATAGCTGGTCACCAGTTTGTTTGAAGATTAAACCAACATTGGCGTTCAGCAAAAACAACGTCTGGAAGATCCTCCGGATCAGTCTGAGAACCACCGTTCCCATTTACATTCCTTTAAGTAAGCGCATGAATACTTGAGACAGTCCCCCACATGGTCAGGCAGATGTTCTCCACAATGGAAAATCCCATCTTCCTAAAACCTGGTTCAAATGCACAGGGTTGAACAGGCAGGCGGGGGCATCGCAAAGTGGCCCTGTTATTATTAGTCACTCTGAAACACTCTCACCCTTCTTCATGAATGAGCAGGCAGGTTCAATAGATGGGTTGGAGCGCAGAGGCCACACAGGGTAGTGGAGAACATCACAAATAGCCGTGCATCTTTGGCACAAAGAGAACGGTCCTGACTCAGAGAATGTAAAAATTCCGTTAATGATGCCTTTGCTTCATTTGGGAAAAATGTGGATGAGTCTTCATCTTTCTATTTCTCCCCTGCTTTTCTTTTTTCTTTCAGTCAGTGCCGACACTTTGAAAGAAACCCCCACCACTCCCCCCGGACCCGGCTGGGCCCAGAGTAATTATCGGGGCCCATATTTTGATGAATGGAGTAATTATGTTCGACTAACAACCCTGTGTGTTTGTATGGATTCAAATCAGTCACCCTCCGTTCCGCCTTCCCGGGTGCATCGTAACGCCCTCTACCCTCATAAAGACACGGCGAGGTCCTTTATTTAATCTCAGGTCCACTGAAATGGGCCTATTAATAGCTATGAGCCTTTATGCATATTTATGTAAGCAAGTGAGAGAAAGCATTGTCACGTGCTTTTGTGCACTCAAAGACAATTAAACTAGGTGCCGTTGCAGGACCAGCAGTGGTCACTCCACAGAGGGAAAACATACATGAGTGCCTATCGGCAGCGTCACCGATGGCCACAAGGCACTAAATATAGACGCGCCCCTTGTTATCTTTAGAAACGCTCTCCTGCCACTGAAACGGCTGTTCGCCCTATAAATGAGATTCCGTAAGCTCATTCGTTTGTGCCTATAAGACCGGGTCTGATAGGATAAATGGCGCTGGACTTTTCTGTAGGAATGTCATATTGATTTGTGGCTCTGTGACATTGTTATAAAAAAGTCATGAGGAACCAATTAAAAATGGAATGCCTTCGCAGAACCTTCCCATCCCACACTATCTCTGTTGAACCCACTGGGATAGAGTAGGGCTATTAATGGCTGCTGCAGTGCATTCTGCAAGCCTGCATGCTATTCTTTAATGACTGGTCCCCCCCTTATTTTGAGGGCAGCAAAGACATCCTCTTGTCTGTAGGCTGCACTGTGATTAGAGGATTATTGCTCAGCTTGTCACACATGGGAGAGCACCGTGGACTGGAAACCCAGCAACTCCACAACAGATAGACGCTCTCGTACAAATTCCTGTAACATTTCTTTCTGATGATCTGCTGATTCTATGTAGGGGTTTGTTTAATCATTAACGTGCATCCAGGTAAAATTCTACTAAATTCAAACTTTCCTTTATCTTTCTCCAACACACATGCGAAGTTTTACCTTAATGCATTTCTAGAAAACTCTAACAGGGACCAGGAGAATAAAGTCCAAATGAAATGTATTCTTCACGCCCAACATGAAAAAGCAGACAAATAAGTCAACACTTGTAAATATGTTCAGAAGCCAAACAAAATGGGTAACAACTTGGCCAAAGCTCTCATCTTTAGAGGCAACTTCACAAGGACACAATCCTACTCCAGGAGGTTCAATTTCCAGTCTTTTCCCTACAGGCTTCCCTTTTTACCCACTGGTGTTTCACCTAAGCTGTCTGGAAATCTGAGCCCACATCTCGAAACCTTCTGCCCTCAAATTTACACCTAAGCAGCACAGATACGGATCTTGTTCATGAATGCCCCCTCAAAAGGAACTGGTTTTAAGAGCTGTTGAGAGGAGCACAGATATCTCGCCACATATCGGTAGCAGAGCAGAGAGTCAGGCAGAGTTTCCTGGCTGGATGTTCCACAGCTGGAGAGCATGTGTTCACCCATAGCAATCTTTCTCCCTTTTTTCTTTCTCACAGTTTCATCCTTGGCCTGTTAATAAACAGACGATACAGAGAGTGCTTTTGAAGCTTGATAGAAACAGTGGCCAGTGTTTAGTGATTGATACTGAGCATCGTATATACACAATCCTTTAGTGGCTGTGTTATGATGTCACAGAGAAATTGAGGTATTGAGGAGAATCTTCAGCACCCTACTTAGCATATTTAGGTATTTCCCCTCTCTAACACGACTTATTATTGCTATTAACTCATTTTTATATTCATATATTATTGATATATTATAAATCACAATGAAAGGCTATGGGATTATTTTGATACTGAAGTTTAATGCCAGCACATGCCTAATGGCAATATTCTGCATGATGATATTGATTGTATTGCTTGTAATAAATAGGAATAAATGCAATACTACAGGGACCTGATCTAAAAAAAATCTCTCAGAACTCCTACATGAAGGCATCATTATAAAGTGTTCACAGATACATTTCAAAACCCAAATTCAAAAGTGGGACTCACCTGGCTCTGCAAAGGTGATGATTTCAGAGGGCTGCTCATCCTCGTGCTCTCCAGTCTCCTCTGCCTCCTCCTCAATCTCCACCGTGCCATCCCGGGACACACGGCCCATGTGCAGCTTGCGGAGGGCGTTGAGGAGGGCAGCACGGGGTACCGGATGGCTGATGTTGGGCCGAGCGTTGAGGTGCAGCATGCTGAGGATGTGCCTCTTCACTGCCTCCACCATACCGGGCTCTGAGGCTGCTGGTTCTTGCTGTAACTGCGCGAGGGCACAGGATGGGCATGGGGTGACTGGGTCCCCTGCGTCCCAGGATGCAGCCTCGGGCTCCTGCTGCTGCTGCTTTCGCTGCTGGGTCTGGATTTCCGGTCCCGCAGGTGTTGGGGAGCAGTGGCTGGGCAAGCAGCCGGACAGCAGAAGCAGCAGGGTCAGTGTTAGGGCAAGGGAGGAGGAGAAGGAGAAGGAGGAGGAGGAGCAGGAGGACATCCTGGGCACGGGACAAAAGGAGGGTCAGATGCGGCCACAATCTCACGACTGATGGGTCCTGGCTGCACTGCCAGCAGCAGCAGTGGACAACTGACTGCCCAGCCTGTTCAAGAACTGAGCAGGCGGGAAACGAGGCACGAAGGCTAAAATAATCCTTATCTGCGAGAAGCAGCCATGGTGACAAAAGCAGAAAGACTCAGTCAAGAGGCGGGAGGCAGTCCTGGACAGGAGCGTCCCGGTCAGTGGTTAGATTCTGGTTTGGAGGTTTTGGTTCTGCTTGAGTACCTCTAAGGTTTTAGTCCCTCAGTCCTGCTTGTGGCGCTGGCCGTGGTCCTGATGGTCCTGGTGGTCCTGGTTCCGGTCCTGGTCCTGCCAAGCTTTGGACAGCAGAGGTGCGGAGCTGTGGAGAAACCTGACAGAGTGCAGCTCCCTGTGCCGGAGTTGAATGGTTTTGTGGAAAGTGGGCAGGGTTAGACAGTTCTCTGACTCTTTCTCTCTCTCTCTCTCTCTCTCCCTCTGTCTTCACTGTGTGTACCCTCTCGCTTTCTCTCTCTCTGTAATTATACCTTCCTCCCCCTGCTTTCCTCCCTCTCAGTTTATTACTATCTTCCTCACTACTTCTGAGTCACTAACTTCTACTTTCCTTTTTTCTTCTCTCTCTCTCTCTCTCTCTCTCTCTCTCTCTCTCTCTCTCCTCAGCAACTCCCCCGGTAATATGTGTAACAGTTTTTTTTTCCTTCGTTGGCAAAGGGTTCCTAACACTCACGCGTGCGTTCTCTCTGTCTCACTTTCCTCCTATCCGTACATCTCTATCTCTCTCGGCATTGATCCATCTGCTGCTGTTCTGTGGTGTTTTAACTATGTGTCGGGATGCTGCGTTGGGGGAGGTGAGGTGGTGAGGGGTGGACATGGCTGTGTACACAAAGCACACATCTGCAAACATACAGATTCATTCATTCTCTCATTCTCTCTCTCTCTCTCTCTCTCTCACACACACACTTCCTAGAAAGAAGCACAGCTTGGGCATTTCCTCTACCAATGGGGGTGTTCTCTGCACCAAATTAACTACTCAGCATGATATTACCATAGGCCACATGGCTCAAACCACCAGTTTGCTACATATTTAACATTTAATCATTAAACTGAGAGTCCGACTGCTCCGAGTGAGGAGTGACGCAAACATATGTTATGTCACCTGTTGGACTTTGCTAAAAATAGCCCCACTTTCAGCCCATTGCTCATGATGACTACAGGGAGACTCAAGCTAATTACCTCACTACATCCATGAAGGCAGATGGTTAGCTATCATTTATCACAGATGCTTCAATTACATACAAAGCTTGTAGAGAAGAACATGAGCAAAATACCTGAGAGCACATGCCAGCCACAGCTACACTCCCAACAGGAGGCACGGCATTACTCCCTCTTGTGGTAAGAGTGTACCTTCACTGTGAAAGGCTGCTTTCATCCTTTCCTATGCAGGAGAGAAATAAAGAGTACAAAGACATAAAACAAGCAAGCAATAATCGCTCACTCACAGCTGTAGGGATCCACTTTTCAGTAACACTCTATTTGAGGCCTGCAGAATGTCACTGACCTGAGCATGCCATAAAGATATCATGTCATATTTCACAGGCTGTTATGAGTTCTTATGACAGAGTATGTCAAGGAATATAACAGTATCATGTAGTTTGAAGTCAGGATGGTTAACCTGCAGTGTGTGGGCTGGGGACACCATGTACCAGCGTTTGACAATGGTCACTGTGAACCATGTAGAGTAACACATCATTGCGGTATAAAAGTGAGTGACGGATAGACAAACAAATGAGTGGACAGACAAAAAGACAGCCAGCTGGACCGCTCCATTCCGCTTGCCAATTTTTGTTCCAATTTAGCTTTTTTTTTTAGAGATTATTTTTCAGTGACAATCAAACAGAAAGAAAGAAGCCACAGGAGAGGCCACATCATGCTTTTGAATGGTGAGGATTTTGCTTACATTTAATTCAGCGTACATGAAATTTCAGAGTGAACATATCAATCTTTTTTTTTTCTATTATCTGCAAAGCATGGGGGTGGCACAGTGGCGCAGCAGGTAGTGTCGCAGTCACACAGCTCCAGGGACCTGGAGGTTGTGGGTTCAGTTCCCGCTCCGGGTGACTGTCTGTGAGGAGTGTGGCGTGTTCTCCCTGTGTCTGCGTGGGTTTCCTCCGGGTGACTGTCTGTGAGGAGTGTGGCGTGTTCTCCCTGTGTCTGCGTGGGTTTCCTCCGGGCGACTGTCTGTGAGGAATGTGGTGTGTTCTCCCTGTGTCTGCGTGGGTTTCCTCCGGGTGACTGTCTGTGAGGAGTTGGTGTGTTCTCTCTGTGTCTGCGTGGGTTTCCTCCGGGTGACTGTCTGTGAGGAGTGTGGCGTGTTCTCCCTGTGTCTGCGTGGGTTTCCTCCGGGTGACTGTCTGTGAGGAATGTGGTGTGTTCTCCCTGTGTCTGCGTGGGTTTTCTCCGGGTGACTGTCTGTGAGGAGTGTGGTGTGTTCTCCCTGTGTCTGCGTAGGTTTCCTCCCACAGTCTAAAAACACACGTTGATAGGTGGATTGGTGACTCAAAAGTGTCCGTAGGTGTGCGTGTGTGTGTTGCCCTGTGAAGGACTGGCGCCCCCTCCAGGGTGTATTCCCGCCTTGCGCCCAATGATTCCAGGTAGGCTCACTGAACTGGATAAGCGCTTACAGATAATGAATGGAAGGATGGATACAAAGTATGGAAAAAACAATAAGGATAATGACTGCTGATAGGGATAGGTTTCCTTTTATAATTATTATTATTTATTTAGTAAGTCTGATTCATCTTAAAATTCTACAAGACCCTCTGTTTTTCTACAAACATCCATTAAAATAAAATGATTTTCATAAACGTACAGTGCACTGTAGTTTAATAGTTCCAGAATCATCTTTCACCAAATACCACCCACCTCAGGTTAGTTCTGATTGCTCTGAGCCCCACCTTGAAACAATGTTTTTGCTCAGAGACAAGAGAAGACATAATATATTATGATTTTATGATTCTGAAATGTATGCATTAACTGTAGCATTAAGTGTAGAACTTACTAGATTTCAGCTTTCACTGTTTCCTCTGCTGCTACAAGTTTACAAGCACCAAAAAGGACTCTCAGTGCAAAGGTCTCAGTGAGTGTTGTGCTGTTGTGGGCAGAGCACATGGGCTACCCCTCAACCCCACCCCACTTCAGCATCGTCACATCTATTCTGGGCCATGTTGTTCGGAAGTAGATAAGGACACGATGCTGTACTAGATCAAACATACATATAACTCTTAAAATCTTATTCTTAGCACAGCCACATGTTTGCCTGGGCAGTGTGTATGACTGAGTGTGTCTGCGTGCGCATGTGTGGTGGTGAGTATGCTATTTCTGAAAGCTGCCCATAAGGTGCCATCACACATCCCACTGACTGCAGTAGCTCCTCTCTAAAGCTGACACACACACACACACACTCTCTCTACACTGCGTGTGAGTAAGAGTGTCCTTATTAGTCCTATGGCTCACGTGTTTCACTGTTATGTGTGTCAGAGAAACTTTTTGTCTTGTTCTCTTTTAATATATTTACTTTTAAAAACATTATTGAGATATTGTTTATAAGAATGAACTTACAGCGTTTAATCTTGTGAACGTAAGAATATAAAGCGTCACCGATGAAAAAGTCCAGAGATGTTTTTCGCCATTCTTCCGTGAGACACCTATGAGAAGACAAGTCAATGACACAGGTCTGAAAGCATGTGGACCTGTCAAGGATTTGCAAAATCAAACAAAGAAACAATAGGCTAGCTGCCCCAGAGCCCACACCTCAACATCATTGAGTGTGTTTGATAATACTTGGACCATCAGAAGCATAAAATATAACCTTTTTCTAAGACGGAACTTTGGAGGAATTAATTATTTTATCAGTGTTATATTGCCCATGCTCAAACTGAGACTAATAACTCTGCAATTACATTTATTGAGATACTGAACAATGGGATATTGCAATAATTTGCTGGGTTCCCATGAAATTTTATAAACATATTGGTGTTCACATAAAAAAACAGAATACCATTCCACACCATCAGGCCAAAGCTGAGATTAACATCAGTGTATCTTGTGTATTAACAATGTTTAAATTCTCAACACATTGCCCTGGAATGCTTAGCTGATAATTAGGAGGAAGCAGATGTGGAAATGGACAGAGGAGCCCATGATGTTTTGAGATGGTTTAAATTTAAAAAGAATCTGTCTGCATCCTTTGAGCAAGGCTTCTTTTTAAGTAATAGTCATTTAAATCATTCAGTGTGTTCAAAGCCACATTGTGACAAGGTGCTTGGGCCCCTAGAATTGCTGCTTGTAGTTATATTCAGACCTCACTGGAGTGACACTTAAACATTAACTGACTGTTAAAGCATGTTTATTTCTTTTTATATAAACTAGTGAGTTATTTACTGTTGGGATTGTTTTTTGGGAGAAAAGGTGGAATCCATTCTTATGACACTGTACCTTTTGCAAAGAAGCTGCTCCATATCGTGACGTCTCCACCACCATACTTAACTGTAGGTGTAGTGTTCTTGGATTCCCATCAAACTCTCGTATCTTCAAACATGTGCATTTATTCATTATCTGTAAGCGCTTATCCAGTTCAGGGTCACGGTGGGTCCAGAGCATTGGGTACAAGGCGGGAATACACCCTGGAGGGGGCGCCAGTCCTTCACAGGGACTTCACACAGACACACACACACACAAACGTATGGACACTTTCGAGTCGCCACTTCACCTACCAACATGTTTTTGGACCGTGGGAAGAAACCGGAGCACCCGGAGGAAACCCACGCAGACACAGGGAGAACACACCACACTCCTCACAGACAGTCCCCCAGAGGAAACCCACGCAGACACAGGGAGAACACAGCACACTGCTCACAGACAGTCCCCCAGAGGAAACCCACGCAGACACAGAGAGAACACACCACACTCCGCACAGACAGTCACCTGGGGTGGGACTCGAACCCACAACCTCCAGGTCCCTGGAGCTGTGTGACTGACACCACCTGCTGACCCACAGTGCCGCCCTCCAGCACAGAACACTTTGCTCCAAAAGAGTGCTGCTTGGTGTAAATGCATGGGTGGAAATTTTAGACTTTCCTCTCTATGCTTTTTTGATTAGGGAATAGGGACGGAGAATTAGAAATAGTTGCTTCTTGAAATAGCACTTTCACTGAGAATACACCAATGAATTACATTTGTGGTATAGTGGGTTAGGAGATACAGTATAAATAATGTTTGAGTTAACGGGAGTACAGCCATCCATATTGTCCAATAAGGGATCTCTTATCCTTCTAAGGAAAAGGTAATGATTCTGTCTGCTAAAAGGAATCAGTTGCCAGTTTGACTCATCCAAAGTGAGAGGTACTTGCCATGCCTCTGTAGAGACAAGCCTAGAACTCATTAAAGGTTAACAAAGAAGAACAATCCAAGGTTGTCTAAGTTACTACACCAGTGTATGCCTTATTTAATGTTATTTATCTGAATAAATCTTTAACAGGAGGTTTGACCAACAGACACAAACTTGTAAAAAGAACTGGGAACATGGCTGTGTTACTTGATAGTGGTTAAAGGATCGATAAACCAGACCCTGCATTTTACTCACGTTATGGTGAGGTGTAACTGGTGTATGATGATGATGATGTAAGATGCAGTAAGGAGGTGGCGTGTGAGTTTTGGCAGGATAGTCCTCACCCACTGCTGCTTTCCTCTGAGTCAGAGCCTACGTACTGCTAGAAAAGGCGGGTAGGCGGGATCCCTCGATCTCTCTCTCTCTCCCCCTCCCTCTTGTTCTCTCACACCAACGCTCCTTCTACCTTCGCCTCTCACTCTCTCCCTCTCTCTCTCTACCTGTTCCTTCACACGCAGTGCTCAGAAGCTCCTTGAACACCGCGGATGATTCATTGCAAGTCATGTTTGCTCTCTTTCACCTCCGACTGCCTCTGCATCTCCTGTGGGAATGACATCTTCATCTGTGTTCATTGGCCCTGCCACCAACAGGAAGGAACACCAAACTTTATTATCTTCATCAACTTACATTCAGCATACAAAAGCATCTCAGTTGCACTTATGTAACGCGCACAAAACAACAAAGCAACACCCTGCACTAGACGAGTGGAACAGCCCTCACCTCCAATGAATCACTGAGGTGCATGACACAAACAGATGAAAAACAGCTCGCATATTGATGTTAAGCTCAGTAGCATTCTCATGGCTTTGTGACTAATGTTGCTTCAGCCCGCCTCAACTTTCCCTGCACAAAGAAATAAACAAGAGGCAACAAACACAACCCAGACAGTGACTAAGACTCACACAGAAAGTCCACAGAGTGAACTTCTTTTTAAAAAAAATACTCTCAGTCACTCTGCTAATTCAGAATCCACCTCTCGAGCAGGACGATCTGCATGCAGGTGATGTCATCAGCTGGGGGGGGGTGGGGTGGGGGTGTTGGAGGGGGGCATCCTCTCAGCACTGAGTCAGAGAAGGCAGTGAGGGAACCCTCTTCGTGTCTGTCGTGTCTAAATGTGGACGTCCTCCTCGGCTGCTGAATCACGCCTGCTCTCTAATCTGCACTGCCGCTGTGGGGGGGCTATTTCGGATCACTGCGTGTTTTGATGACATAGCTCGACACGTAGACTTGAGCAGTAAGCCCAAGTCGATCTGGCTGTAAGTTTTTACAAGGTTCTCGTCCATGTTCTTCCACAGGGGCCACAGTTTAGATCCTACTGCCAAAAGGCCAGCCTGAAAAGACATTGAGGGGAAAAGCAAAGTCCTACAGCGCTCCCTTGTGGACAAAAAAAAACCTGATAGGAAAAAAAATTGCTGTAACTTCACTAGCAGAATACTTTCACTTAACAAACAAAGTTCTTCATCCATAGAGTAAACATCTAACCACCAACATAAACAAGTGAGTAAACACACAACACTAATATAAAAAAAAAAAAAAAAAAAAGACACCACCCACAGATCGTGTTTCGTTTTTTGGTTGTAGATCATCAACAGATAAAATATAATAACAAAGGAAAAACTGTCACAGATAATATGACTGGGCCATGACATTTGCACAGTACATATATTAACAATAAAGAAAAGGGTAAAATCATATAGCGTTTAAACCCATGTACATTTATTCAAACATTCAAAACCATTTTCACAAAATACACATATTCACAAAATA